>NC_064614.1:999848627-1000151658 GCF_023898315.1 Schistocerca nitens | reverse complement strand
AACAGAACCTAAAACAATATGACTGAAATAATTTAAAGAAAACCGTGGAATAGCCGATAGCTCCAAATAACTGTTCGTACAGTCTACACAGAAAAGTGCTCACGAAATAATTCGAACACGCACCAATGGCTAATCTCACTTTGCCCATGAATTCTGAAGACTCAAACAGCCTACAGTGTTTCAAGGCCGTCTTGCACCAAATCCGAGCTTCACGCTTGCCGGGGATGTAAGCTGGCGGAATAGAGAATCACGCACCCAATCAAAGTCATATTCAACTACGACAAATCTCATGGGCCATATGACTGACAGCACTTACCCTTGTGTCGCTATTCTTCAGCGATGGTAAATGACTGAGGGCCATCTAATGCAGTGCCGTTCAACTGGCATGGTGGAGACTGTGCAAGACCTTGGCGGGATGCCAATGAGGTAGTTACTTAACTACACAGGCAAAGAGTTTATGCAACGCTTCCGACTTCGTATCACTCTGGTTTTTAAATTAATTTATTCGGTGGTCCGCTTTTCTGTTGAAGTAACTGAATAATATATGTTGTCTTATTTAAACCCATATTAGTTTCTTACGATCACGAAACAAAGTAAGGTGTTTCGTGAATCGTTCAGTGTAGCTCGTCAATTCCCTCCATTACCTCTGGATGCTACAGTTTTCACAACAGCTGGGAACTGCTGTATAACGTTTGTCATGTCCCTCGTACGTATAGCAGCTACTGTGGTATAAATGATGTATAGCGTCAGCCTAAGCCCCTCTCTGTCTAATGTGAACAACACTTACCAAGTTCTAAGAATCCAAGTACGAGGTATGTGATCATCCATGGCGTACTTCCATACATGAAGCCTAGTGTCATAGTCGCTGGGAAACTGAGTGCCAAGATGATTGTGATCGCTGAATTGATGATAAGCCACCAGAAGACAAGGCGGTGTCGATTCTGGAAGAGAAAATGTTATTGAAGATTTATATACATATAAAGTTAAGAACTGGAGGTTTAGTTGGCATAAAAACGCATGAATCAATTTAAATGTTATTTATTAACAATACACTATCATTCACGAGAAAATTTTTAATTAGGTATTCAAATAAGAAACTAGCTTCAACATTTCTTAATTTTGAATTCTATAGGTTTGTAAGAGGTACAGAGAACGTATATCTAGCAGAAAGAAGAAAAGTGAAAGAAACATATCTCCTTCCAATGATGGTAATATTCACTAAATAAAAATTTCAGCGATGATTTCATTGCAATACAGTAACAATGAAAAATGAAAAACACACTGATTAGCCAGAACATTATGAATACCTACCTAATAGTCGGTATGCCCACCTTTGCCACGGATTACAGTAGCGACGCAGCGTGACGGAAACAGTGAGGTCATCGTAGTTCGCTGAAGGGAGTTGTAAACACATCCGCACAAACGAGTAACCTAATTCGCGTAAATTCCTGGGAGGCGATGAGCTCTGATGCCACATTTAATCACATCCCAGATATATTCGATCGGGTTCAGATCAGGTGAGCTGGGGGGCCACCACATCAACTGGAACTCGGCACTGTGTTCCTCGAATCACTCCATCTCACTCCGCGCCTTACGACATAGCGCATGATCACGCTTTAAAAAACATGATCTTCATGAAGGGGTGTACGTAGTTTGCAATCACTGTACGATACTCCTTGACCGTCACCGTGCCTCGCACGAGCTCCACTGTGTCCATGGATTCCCATGTGAATGTTACCCAGAGCGTAATGGAGCCTTGTCTTCGTCCTGCAATACAGGTTCAAGGAGCTGTTCCTATGAAAGACGACAGATTCGCGCACTCTCTTTTGCATGATGAAGAAGATGTCGGGATTCATCCACGCAACCCTATGCCACTGCGCCAACGTCCAGTGCCAATGGTCATGTGTCCATTTTAGTTATAGTTGGTGACGTCGTGGTGGTAAAATTGGCACATGCGTGGGTCGTCGGCTGCGGAGGCCCTCCGTTAGGAGAGTTGGGTGCACTGTGTGTCCAGACTCACTTGTACTGTACCCGGCATTAAAGTCTGCCATAAGTCTCCAGTTCGCTGGCCGTCTTGTTTTACCAGTGCGCCCAGCCTACTGCGTCCGCCCTCTACAATGAAGGGTGGCTGCCCGACCCATGACGTTCGAACGTTGTTTCGCTACGTGTTGAAGACACTCACCTTAGCACGGCTGGTACACCCGAGAAGTCGTCCAATTTCCGAAGTGCTCGTGCAGAGGCTTCGGGCCATCACAATTTGTCATCTGTCGAATTTAGATAGATCGGCCGCCTTCCCCATTCTACACACGGACAGCACTCTCGCTGATACTGCATACACCGAGTGTGTGTCTGATTAGTAGTCATTCCTCGCCAGGTGACGCTGCTATCGCATGGACAGGTTTATATCTATGGTAGCTCGGTGGTCATAATGTTCTGGCTGACCAGTGCTGAGGCCAACGGTTGAAACAGAGGCTGCTGCTATCCATACGGCACTGATTGTTATGAAAACTTTATACTTCTCCACTATTCAAAAATTAAATTATACCTCTGAATTTTTCGATATTTCATAAACATTTGATAAACATATGTATACTTAAAAATGTTCACACATTATTTTTAGCCAATAAATGTTTCAGAGAGTAGTTGCTGTCGATTAAGGGATACATAATCTAATATTACTATCTGTGCGCAAATGACATGAATAATTTTTCGATTTGGCTCGGACCCGGTTTCTTACTTTACGCGGGTGGTCGCTTCGATTACCCGAGGGCGACTTACGGTCGGACGCAAACGTATACGTCGTTATTCATGTGTCATATCCTTATTCGTACATTCCATTAATGTTATTCTCATACAACTAATGCGTGTGTGTCGGCAGGAACATTGCATCGTACTTCTTGACAACACAACACACACAATTTCGTTAATATCCATAGCCGCACAATGCACTATCCAGACAGGAGCAAGTGGATGTGATGTTCTGTTACGGTGACTGTCACCTGATCGTGCAAGCTAGGGGATGAGTGTGTGTTGAAAAATATTCTGATGTTGCAGCGCCTGCACGCTCGTAATATGACACAACAGAAAACGTGGATCGTATAAAACGCAAAACATCGGCGCAACAATTGAAGAGAGGACCACAAAGAACGTTTTAGTAAAGGTAGGATACAATACGTAGGCAGCTGTGAGACATTGAACACGAAAGAGGTATCACAACGTTGTGCGAACACTAGAAGCACCTATCACACGTACAAGTATCTAGCTTAACTTTCTCTAGGAGTGATTCACCGAATGGTGTCTCCTGCACCTGCATACGAATGACGTGTTACCGATCAGCATTCTACAGGTGCTCAATAGCCTCACAAACAACATTTGAGGGACGTCATGACACGCAAAGGACAATTTCTTGATTAGGGACTTATCCTTATCAGGCAGTCATCAGTTTTGAGCAAAATCAAGGACTATTGGCCAAGGAAAGCAACACACCCTGTCATATTGGCTTCTAAACGAATAGCGTAACTTGCGAGTTGTTATTTACTTGTTATGTCCTGGATGCAGTCTGAATTGATTTTATTGGACTCGGTGAGACGATTATTTGAGAAGGTGAGGCGCGGAACACGGAAGACACTCTTGAGTCACTTAACAGTTGTAGACAACGAAAATGAATGCTCCAAAACTAGCTGCAGTTAGATGATATATTATTAAGTATTTGACACGAAAAGTCTGTTTTGGCTTATTGCTATTGTAAAGTGACGTCTAGTTGGTAATCAGGACAGTATTGCATCTGTCACATCTTGGTCAGTATATTACTTTTTATGGTTACGAAACTTAAAAATATGTTTTTGTCAGTTTAATGTTGACAGTTCCTTCTTACGGTAGATGTGTTCAGTAACGTGCTTGAGTACCAGCTGTGGTACTTGGTGTGTAAATGTTCACATTTGTTTCAGAGGTGGTGAAGAAATGAGTGTATTATGAGAATGGATGCGGCAGTAGCTCACAGTCAATTTCAAGAATGGTAGAGAGGTCATTAAACTTGCTTCATAAACTTGGACAAAAAAAGAGGAAATTAACATCCTAATGCGCTCTTCAAATTAAAAAAGAGGCAACTCTGTAAACTACTTTTAATATAACTGCATATTAAAGAAAGGAATATCGTATTAGTTGAAGAAGAATCACATACAAAATTTAGTGACAGATTCTTCCTACCGTACAGTCTCAAGGCAATAAGTAAAATTTCATTCGCTGCCCTTCTTGCTGTTGAAATTTTGATGCCTGAGAAAGTTAGCACAAGATAAGAAAGACCGTATATACCGTTGCGTTCTTCGCAATTACATTTCAGTTGCACTGACTGCTTACGAATAGGCCACTGTGACAAATCTGCCAAGTCCACCACTCTCCCAAAAAACCAGTCTTCGTTGGGGCAGGGCAAGCGGCATTTGGCGAGCATATCACGAGCATTCTCTCTCTGTAAAATTTGGGCAATGTGGTTCAGCATTACTTCATGCTGGTAGTACACAATGTGCCGAAGGTTGTGTGTTGTCAAATAGACATACAGGCTCAGTAAACCAAGTGACATTTGCTACCATATGAATAGCGTCCCCCTGTCACCTGCCAGCCCATAATGTGCATCTATGCTTGTCAAACTACACTCTTACGTGCGAGATCGTGATCACTGTTTCAAGTATGTACACAGATTTTTGTTGATAGCGTCTTTAGGTATAGATAACAGTCTCATGCTTTCACTATCTAGGCCTTGTCAATCGTGTCTCAGTGAGCCTTTCCGGTACATCAGTGATATCTGCAGTGGGTATTCTTCTTTTGGCGACACCCAACATACACGTAGCAATAATCAGTCATCTTCATCATATTCAGACTTAGCTTAGGCATCCTTGCCTGTTCCAATTTCAAGTAAACTAGAATTTGTTTTTCCATCTCTTCTTAGGACACACAACATATCTTTTCCCTTGAGGTGTATGTTTGTGTATTAATTTAGGAGTTCGTCCAGCTGACATCCTCTGAATGTATTTATGACATTTCTTTCTGTCCTCCACTATTTTTTGAAATGTTCTTTGATACTCAGTTGAGTCCTAATTTCACTATCTTTTGCTACCTATGAGTTTGCGACCAGCTTGTGGTCTTAAGAATCTTAGATTCGCTGCTTCATCCTTCTTCTTGGACAGGCGGTTAGATTCCATATCTCTGACCCATACTACAGTACTGGTACCGCCATCACATCATAAAATGTTAGTGCTGTTTCTTTCCTAATCTTTCTGAGGAGAGTGTGATTTATAGTACCTACCAACTGTTGAAAATTTTCCAAATTTGAATTTCTGATGGTGAACTTAATATGTGAGATGTCACATCCCAAGTATTTAAAATTATTTATTTATTCTAACCGTTTATCATGAACTACTATTGCGTACGCAGCTAGTGGTCGTGCGGTAGCGTTCTCGCTTCCCGCGCCCGGGTTCCCGGGTTCGATTCCCGGCGAGGTCCGGGATTTTCTCTGCCTCGTGATGACTGGGTGTTGTGTGATGTCCTTAGGTTAGTTAGGTTTAAGTAGTTCTAAGTTCTAGGGGACTGATGACCATAGCTGTTAAGTCCCATAGTGCTCAGAGCCATTTGAACTACTATTGCTCTCAAATGTCCTTTGCCATGGAATACTTTTACCTGAGTTTGATCTTTAGATATTGCCATAATATTTTGCTACCTTCTGGAAGGACCAAATTGCTCTCTGTAATTTATCTTCCGACTCCGTGAAGATTATTTGATAGTTTGTGAGCGGAAATGTATTTATAACTTCATTACTAAGGGGATTTGGAACGACCAATCCCGACAATGTTAAATTTAGTGACTTGGCTTCCCGTATTTCAGGAACCACTGCTGTCATCGACATGAAGCTTTTACAAGACATCAAACAGTATGTTCTGAGTCAACTCAACTACAATAATTGCAATTCAGCCACTGCTTTCAGAAATACAATTTTTTAACTACAGCATTAAAATTTTGTGTAGTTTTTTTTGTACATTATCCTAAATAATTTTAATTATACATGACATTATGTTGTTCTTTTAGTTCAGTAGACTTAAGATATTTATGTTTACTCCCTGAAAATTTGAATACTCTACTCGAAGTGATTTCTGATATTTCGGGAAAAATACAACAGAAAATGTAAATTTTCAGAAATGGCTTGTAAAGTTTCAAAAGACAGTAACTCACTTACTACATGCTTAATTTTTTATTTTCAGTTAGTCAGTAGCTCCCTGCACCATACTGTATATCATCCTCTTGATCTTTTTCCAAGTTTCTTCTTCCTCTCTCCTTTCTGGACTCCTTAGTGGCTAACTGTGCTGCATACTCTGCTTTATCAATGTGAACCTTGGTCATCCATTCAAGTTCTCTGATGCAGTTTGCTATAAGATTAATTCCCATATGCTGTAGCACTTTCAACCTTCCATTGTTTCCATCATTAAAAGTAATAACAGCATCACTGAGCCCCCACTTCAGTGTCTTCATTCCAACAAAAACAGTTTTTATTAACCGACTCCATATAAAATTACTGAACGACTCATTGGGATTTTGAGTCTGACCATGCAGACACTTCTTCAGTAATTCAGGATTTGTCAGGTCTCTGTAAATAGGTTTTATGTTATCCATGACTGCTGCTGTGAAGGAATGTTTATAGCTGTATGAACTGTTTGAGTGCTGGGCATTTCGGTAATTGCACCATGAAACAGGTCCAGGAGGGCAAAGGTGGTGTACTATTTTTTCATCAGCTGACAGTCTGTGGAAGAAGGTGGCCCATATAGCCTGCTTCATTTTCAACAAATCCTCAGTATTATTTCTAATGGCCATCCCATATTGCTGCTGTAGTTCATTAATAATTTTGTTTGTCAGACTGCCTCATATGGTTTTACCATCAGAAAGTTTCTTGTCTCTCAAACTTTGTTTTATCTTCCTCAACCTCGTGCCCATCCTCTTCTGGACACGACCAACACATTCGTTTCGTGATAATCTACTCACCATAAGGCTGAGCGGCTGCTACATTGTTATACGCTTTTGAGTTTTCATCACCTAAGAGCTTAGTGTGACACACTTCCCTTTCGTTAAAAGATCGACTAAAAATTTCAGTAGCTGCAGAGGCGTCCGTAGCACAACTTGTTCGTTCATAATTTCTGTCACAGATATACCCTTCTTCATTCCCTGTATTACATTTATAATAATGTTTGGTTAAAATCTGGAAATCTATTACCTTTCCAGTATCCACACTGGTCGCCGTAGCAACAGAATTCTTGGAACTGTAGCCGCACTTTTGCCAAGTGCCGTCAAAAGCTACTGGTATGTCAGTCATACCATGATTTATTTCAACAGATTCGTTTACAGCACCGTTCATTGACTCACATGCAACAGATTGCACGGCAGTTCCAAAAAATCCTGCATGCTTGTCGACATTCATCACAGCAGACATTGTTTCTGCTGCAGTGTGTCTTTTGCCAATAGCTCTTAATCCATAAAACCACCTAACATTTACTTCAAAATAATTATCCTTACACTTATTAGAATTCCAAAATGAATGAGTATATTTACAACTGGCACAATTAATGATAAGTTTCCTGGCTAATCCATTTGATACCTCACTGCCTTCATGTAAACTAAAACTGTCCGTCCACATATTTCACAGAACACACATTCACTAACATCCTTGTTAGGATGTGTAAATCTACCATTTACATCACTTTCGTTTTGAGAAAACTGTGTATCACAACATTTTATTTTAATCTTCGTAGCAATAACGGGGGTTTCTCTAGATACTGATGAGTTTGCCTGTATTTCATTGTCTGTAACTTCACATGCCACATGCCGAACACGTTTCCCTTTGTTCGAAAAACTGTTACATGAAACCCACGTTTCTTAAAAACACTTCGTTTTGGTGGCACACTTTATTTTTTGAGAGATTTGCCAATCTATTCGTCACTGTTCCTTGGAAAAACGTTAGCACTTCGACATACAATGCATGTTTATAATATGAAAAGATAAGGTACTGTTTCCGATAGTACTACCAATACAAAAACGTAATTTAACCTTTATTACACAGCAATCCATAGCCTTCTATATAAAAAAAATTGCCGATTTTATTAAATCTGGAAGTAATGGACGTAAAAATTTTTACATTTTCAATCGGTGTAGATTATATTTAAAAAAATAAAATAAAACACTTCCCATGTGAGTTTATATGTGATACATATATCATTTTATTCGGAAAATTGTAAATTTTATAGTGAGATAATAATTGGAAAATGAGAAAAAAAATTCCCTTTCCAACTCCCCTTAAGCTCATTATGGTCCACTACTTTATTCTGCCCTGTCCTTAGTTCGTCGTCTATGTAAATTTTAAATAGTGTATGTGATAAAGAGATGGTTCTCGCAAATGGACTTCCTATTTGAGAGTTGACCTTGCTGTGTATGTACCTACTTTAGATACCACTTATTTTCTGAAATTTCTCATAATTTCATTCTGTTAACTATATTAAAGGGTTCGAAATGTCGACAAAGTGTTTGAAAGGGGGATGATTGTATTCTCTGTATTTTGAAATAATCTGACAGACGAAAAATGCTGTCTAAGCAATATCACCTCATCCTAAACCCATTCTGTTCTTCTGTGAGAAACGTTTATTGAAACATCTATAGCCTTACACATATGTCCTGTGTCCAGAGTTAAAAGCACTAAACCTGGATAACTGTCACACTTCCTGATGAATAACAACTTCAGTTGCTAATCTTCTGGTAGTTAATGCTTGTCCAACAAGTATTTACGAAAGGTAATACCTTTAAGAGGGATGACTCCGAAGCCTATTCAAATACATCTACGTCGAAATTGTCTTGTCGTGGTGGTTTTCTGGTTTTGGAAATCGTTACGGCAAATTTCAGTTTTTCCACTGATATAATATCAACAAGCTCGAAACTAACTGCAGTTTTCCCATTTTGTTCATTACCTTTCCATAAACTTAGGAAATAATCCAGTCAGTCACTTTCTGAAATGGTGTTAAAATGAATCGTATCTCTTCCCTGATTATTATGTTGTTTCACCATCTTATAGGCTTTAGTTTGCTGACCTTTTATATGATGCTCCAATTCAGTAAAAAAAATTTCCCAGATTTGTTGCCGTATTTCTCTTGCCTTTCTTCTGACCACCGCTGTGGGCCTCTTACACTCGATGTAGTCTTATTGCTTCCTTGATTGCAGGTATTTCAGGTTGGATTCTTTTATATTTTATTATGTGTGGTAGTTCCTTGTTCCTGATCGACAGTCTCCTTTTTTTATACTTAATGCTTTTACCCAAACCGGTATCAGCAGCTATTTATATTGTTATGACTACTTCGTTCCATTCATCTTTATGTTCTCTTATTCTTGCACTTCTTTCGTACACCATCTACTTCTTGTATCTCATAACAAATGTATTCTACAATTTTGTTTTGTGTTAGGGCTTTTATAGGTATACAATAGAGGTCTTAGTTTTGACATTAACAGTAAATGGTCAGCACTAACATCGTATTCTTTTACAACAATATAATCTGTTATAGACCTAATACCTTAAGCACCCCATACACAGTTATGAATATCTTTATGGTAGATAATCTGTTTGTATACTTAGATTGTTGAAGACAGAAAAATCTATTACCTACTCTCCAGTGTGGTTTTTAGTTCATTCTCCTTGTGGTTTCACTATTCCTTAGATGATACATTTTCCTAATTTACTCAGTGCATATTACGAAGGTTGAACTTTAGTAGCGGCTGAGCCATGCTTGGTTCGTATTCATGGCATTTTTTGTTTGTCATCTTCTATTACGGTACTGCTGCCTCGTTTTCTTATTCTGTTTACTGGCCCCACTGACTTACTGCCTTACTTGCCCGTGAGTGGCAGCAGCAACGGGTATCGATAAGTGCACTGTTGTACCATCTCTGGAGCCACTGATAGTATTTCCAGGTCGTACGTGTGTCTGGGAGTCAGTTGGAGATGGACCAGGAGTGCAGTCGCGACGCAGCAGGAGTGAAGTCGGGGAGGAGCACCGGTGAGGCGCCGACAGCCAGTGCTCGCCGACCGCTGGCGACACGCATGAACTGTCCGACGGGGGGAGATTGGAGCGGGACGACCATTGGTGGATCGTTCGGTTGGTCGTCTCATCAGCCAACGTATATTTGGTCCTTTCACCGTTTCCGGGCGTGGAGCACCAAGGAAGTTCCTGTCGCACGAAGTGTGGTTTTGTTATGACTACTTATGAGCTGCTGGCGACGTGCACGTACGGTTGTAGTGTGAGGTGCTGCTTACGAGTGCTACGATTTTACTCGTCCTCCGATCTTAGACATGAAAGTTGAGTCCTCACCTAACCTTCTATCGAGCCTCCACTGTTCGCATTTCTTCATTTGATCCTGATTATCGCTTTGGGACATTTCTGCGAGAAACAACGGCTAAAATTCCAGCCGTCTTCCTGTGGAGTTTAACTTAATTTATTCCCTGTTATTGAATTTGATCAGCGGTATCTTCTGCCTGGTAACTGTTGACGTTCCGTTTACCTGCCCTGGTCGTTGACGTATTTTTTGGCGTGTAGTTCGACAGCTGAGGTATTTTTGGTTGTAGTGGGCGCCAATGTTCTGGTTGTCGTTGTGGTATTTTTACTGCTTGCTTCGAGCGAAACTGATTTTGCTTGACTGGTCGGTCGGCTGTCTGTCGGTTTGGTTGCCTTCTGATGTAGAGATCGTTGGTCAGGCTACCTATCTCGCCTAAACGGCCGCTGACTCCGCATAAAGTCACGATGCAGCTGACATCAAAAGTTCCTCGCTTTTCCTTTCCTTTCTACCGCCACTCCACCTTCAATTCGCATAATATTTATATAATGCTCCTCGTACCATGCATCCATGCAATATCATGACTATCTGCCCATTCAACTTCGAGCACTAAACACTACTGTGAAGTCTGCCGGATTCGTAAAACCTTCGACAAAGACTATAATAATTCTATATTAAATATGAGCATAAAATTTTTTTCGTCACTGTAAGAGAATCTCTAACTGTATACATATACTCTTCGCACTGCTACACTCTTGATGTGAATATTGCCGAGGTATTAATTTTACACGTTACCAAACATAGAGAACGAATGACTAGCCACCACTAAACGGATGTTCGTGTTTGTGTGTTGAGCTTTTTTCTACCTTAAATTAAAGACTCTTATACAAATGTAATATGCACAAGTCGGACGTGAGCAGAGCGTCCCGCCTCACCTTATTGGCAGCCACTATGAGGAGGATGCTGGCGGCGATCATGAGCACGGCGAACACCGACGTCGCTATGGAGTAGCCGTCCACGACTGCAACACAGATAGTTGTCGTATAGCGTCAGTAGCTGCAGAATCGTTGACTGCCTGCTGCTACAGAACCACCCTAAATAAATACCCACATTGAGAAATCTTAGGGAGAGATTTCCAGAAATCCAAAAACAAAATATTGCCTAAAAAACTGTACCTTGTGAGAGTACAATGGGACGAAGATATTCAGATTGGCACAAAATTGAATTAAAGAGTAGATCAGTGAACTTCTGAAATATTTCCTACCAGGTCGCTTCAACACATCGCCGCAGTTTGCAGTTTCTTAGTTATGAAGAGCTTTTATAAATGTGCAGGCCACCAAAGAAGCGTTTTCTGCTATGCGGTGAGGAAGGTGATGCGTCTGCCAAGTGTACCACTCCAGCGAAGCACCGACCATGCTCATGATACGTACATTGCAATCTTCGTTGGCGTAGGTCAAATGCCATTTGGCAAGCATATCACGAGCATTGTCCGCTGTACAATTTGGGCAGTGTGGTTCAGCGTCACTTGACGTTGATAGTACACAATGTGCCGAAGGTTGCGTGTTTCAAAGAGACGTACGGGCTCAGTTACACAAGCAGCATTTGCTAGCATATGTTTCGCCCACCCTTTCATCCGCCAGTCCATAAAGTGCACCAGTACTTTTGAAACTACCCTCATAACGCGAAAGATCACGATCACTGTTTCACAGTTTTGGTGATAACATCTTGAGTTATAGATTACTGTCTCACGCTTTCACAGCCCCAGGCCTTGTCAATCGTGTCTTAGTGATCCTTTCCAGTACCTCAACGGTACTGGCAGTGAGTATTTTATTTGGATCACACCGAACATTCACGTAACAACACGCAGTCATAATCATCATTCGTCGCAGGCCTCATCAGCCTAGTCAGACGACTGTTGCACAAAGAAACGTATAGTTTAGAAAAATCAGACTCTAGGGTAGAGAGCTCTGAGATATTTAGCGTGTCATGAAACTGTAAGTAGGCTGTTTATGTTTTATTATTGGCAACGTTACGTAACGCTGTGTATGAAAATCACTGGCTGTGCTGTGTGCAGTCTGTGGCTAGTTTGCATTGTTGTCTGCCATTGTAGTGTTGGGCAGCGGCAGCTGGATGTGAACAGCGCGTAGCGTTGCGCAGTTGGAGGTGAGCCACCAGCAGTGGCGGATGTGGGGAGAGAGATAGCGGAGTTTGGAAATTTGTAAGACTGGATGTCATGATCTGTTATGTATATTATGATTTTTCAACACTATTAAGGTACATACATTGTTTGTTCTCTACTAAAATCTTTCATTTCCTAACTATGCCTATCAGTAGTTAGTACCTTCCGTAGTTTTAATCTTTTACTTAGCTGGCAGTAGTGGCGCTCGCTGTATTGCAGTAGTTCGAGTAACCAAGATTTTTGTGAGGTAAGTGATTTGTGAAACGTATAGGTTAATGTTAGTCAGGACCATTCTTTTGTAGGGATTCTTGAAAGTCAGATTGCGTTGCGCTAAAAATATTGTGTGTCAGGATAAGCACAGTCTTGTATAATTGTTCAAAGGGGACGTTTCAAATGTTGGGAGTGACACATCAGACGCCACAGGAGCGAGTATTCATTGCAGTTGACAAAAAATTTTTCTCTGTTGAATTTGAGTGTGATAATGAAGTTATCGTGTCCCATATAACGGGTATAGGTGAAATCAACTTAATTGTTGGCTGTATTTACCGGCCACCCGATTCCGCTGTGACATTTTTAGAGTTGCAAAGAAAGTTACGTATGGTAGCGGGTAAATACCCAGATAATGCAGTACTAGTTGGAGGCGGCTTTGCCATACCTAGTATAGACTGGGACATGTATGGATGTATGGATTCAATGCAGGGGGTACAATCTTGATATTATTTCTGAAAAGATTTCCCGAAAACCGTCTTGAGCAACTAGTTCGACATCCAACACAAAATGTATGTATTTTGGAGCTTGAAACTACAAACAGGCCTGATCTTATCAACGGTGTCAGCGTAGGGACACTGAGTAGCAGCCGTGACTTCATTATAGTGTCTGTGATAACTAAAGTTAATAAATCTGTCAAGAATGCTAGAAGAGTATATCTGCTAGAAATACCAGTTAAATCGTCCTAAGCAACTCACTTAAACAATGAGCTGACCTAATATAGCTCCAGTACGACGGATGTATAGGAATCACTGGCAAAGTTATACGAATAGTAAATCGTGCTCTGGATAAGTATGTGTCTAGTAAGCGGATTAAGGACAAAAAAGACATACGGTGGTTTAACAACAAAATTCGGATAATGCTGAGGAAACAAAGGCTGTTCCAATGTGGGTTCAGAGGAGAACGCGCAGATGATGACAGATAAGCGTAGTAGAGATTCGTGAGTGTTTACAAAGATAAATACGCGAAGCATTTAACTACCACCGTAATACCTTAGCAAAAGATCTGGCCGAGAAACCGAGAAAAGACTTGTCCTATGTAAAATCACTAAGCGGCTCTAAGGCTTCTAGGCAGTCACTCGTTGACAAGTTTGGAGTGGCAGTATATGATAGCAAAAGGAAAGCCGACGTTTCAAATTTCGCGTTAAGAAATCATTCACGCTGGAGAATCGGACACGTACCGTCGTTTGGCCATTGCAGAGACTCTCGCTTACATACTGTCATTTGACCATCATACAGGCTCCCGTATGGACAATATAGTTCAAGTGGTTCATATGGCTCTGAGCACTATGGGACTTAACTTCGGAGGTCATCAGTTCCCTAGAACTTAGAACTACTTAAACCTCTAGCCTACGGACATCACACACATCCATGTCCGTGGCAGGATTCGAACCTGCGACCGTAGTGGTCGCGCGGTCCCAGACTGTAGCGCCTAGGACCACTCGGCCACTCCGGTCGGCGGCAATATAGGCATCCGTGGCTTAGAGGAACAACTAAAAGGGTTGAAACCAAGTAAGCCTTTGGGCTTTACAGAAAGTACTACGGCACTGGTCCCTTACTTACATTTATCTCGAATTTCTCGCCCAGCGCGAAGACCCAAACGACTGGAAAAAGCGGAGGTGATCCCTCCTTACAAGAAAACGGACATGCAAAATTACAGACTAATATTCTTTACATCGGTCCGCTACAGATTTCTTGAATGTATTTTAAATTCGAATACGATAAATTTCCTTGTGACCGAGAAACTTCTGTCAAAGAATCGCCTCGCTTCTAGATAGCTTTGCTCGTGAGAAACCCAAATTTCTTTTTTCTCACTTGATATACTGCGACCTATGGATGAAGAGCAATAGACAAGTCCATATTTCTAGATTTGCGAAAAGCATTTTGGACGGCACCCCACTGCAGACTGTTAACGGAGGTAAAGATTACATGAAATACGTTCTCAGATATGTTCGAGTTTGCTGCTTGACGCAGTCACGTTGCTTAAATATCTGGCGTAACGTTGCAAAGCAACATGAAATGGAACGAGCACGTAAGGATTGTAGTAGGGAAGGCGAATGGACGACTTCGGTTTCTTGGGGGACTTTTAGGAATGTGTGCTTCACCTGTAAAGGAGACCGCGTATGAGGCGTTGGTATGGCCTGTTCTTCAGTACCACTCAGTTGTTTGGGATCCGCACGAGGTCGGACTAAAGGAGGACATCGGAGCAATTCAGAGGCGGGCTGCTAGATTTGTTTCCAGTAGGTTTGAACAACACGCCATTAATACGAAGATGCTTCGGGAACTCAAATGGCAATGCCTGGAGGGAACGCGACGTTCTATTCCAGGAACACTACTGGGAAAATTTAAAGAATCGGCATCTGAAGCTGACTGCAGAACGATTCTGCTGGCGGCAACGTACATTCCACATATGGGCCATGAAGACAGCATTAGAAAGATCAGTGCCCGTACAGAGGCAAATAGATAGTCGTTTCTCCATCGCTGTGTTTACGAGTGGACCAGGAAAGGAAATAAGTAGTAGTGGTACACAGTACCCTTTATCAGGCATCGTGCAGTGGCTTAAGAACTATGTATGTAGACGCAGATTCAAAGTATAATGAAATATGTTATTGATCTTGTTCCTCGAAGTGTTAATCGAGAACACATCGTTGTATGGAAGAGGCATTTGGAAGGGAAATAAACTGAAAGTATTTAAATTATGGTCATAAAAAAAGGATGATGAGGAATTAAAAAATAAAATAAATGAAGCGGTATGAGAATAGTCAAAAAAGAAGTTAATGATATAGTGTTGGCTCGAAAAGATTGTTAATGGTGGAATGTCTGCTAAGACATCCAGGTGTAATTAGATTCTCTTTAGACGTATCATTAGACGTATGAAGATGTAGAAAATTACCAAAAATAGGAGTAGGTAATTCGGAAAGGATGACAGTAAGACATAAGGTATCTGAGAAGAAATATAAGTGTAGAAGAAGCATACAAGAAGATCGAACGTAATTTCTAAACGACTGAAAAGTATCCTAATCTAGCAATCTGAAGGTGAAAAGAGTCGTATGGTCAACTGAAAGACTAGATAGATGGGAGGAATACATTAGAGGTTAATGATATATCACAGAGCCGTCCAAGAATGTGGTAGAAGAGAATAATGACGTTGATGTTGACGAAAATAGCTGCTTAAGGAAAGCAGCTGGAATTTGATGGAACATATGACCTTAGCCCAAAAAAGAAAACAGCAGGAGCGGATGATATACCGACCTAAACTGCTAAAATGAGTCGTGAGCAGAGTAACAGTGGTTATAATTCTAATTGATGGCAGAAACAAATGAAACGGGTTATCTGCAGTTCCAGAAATGCATTTCAGTAACACTTCTAAAGAAGGCGGAATGGATAAGTATGAAAACTGTCGAACAACTTATCTGGCATCCCACACTTAAAAATTTACGAGAAAAATAAATTTCTGAAGCACAAAAGGAAAAACGAGGATACGTTGGAAGATAGTTTACATTGAATTGGGAGAAAAGTATAAACGTGGATCACAACTGTATTGGAGCAGAACAAGGACATAAGGATGCTGGTCAAGAATAAAATGGAAGCACGATTAAAGATTTATTTGTCTGTCATTTGGCATAAAGACCTGGACATGTATGATACATTGGGCATTTAAATTACTCCAGTTGAGGATCTGAGAAAACAAGCAAATCAAATATTTTGCGTATTAGCTATAAAATGTGTATAAAATATGTAGTAACGTGACCAGCATAATGTGCAATGCAATTTGCTGAAGAATAAGCAGTAACAGTAAGTTCTACCGGCATCCAGAATAAGAATGGACGTTAAAATCAGCAATAAAGTAACATTAAAATGAACAATAACTATGCGAAGAAAATAAGAATAAATTGAATAATGATTTACATTAAGAAAAGTTGACAGTGAGTTAAGGAACATGGACAAGCACAGTCCTTAAATATCAACGTCTAACCCACTCATTCATGAAATTACAGCGTCTTTGGGTTCATATAAATCTGCTTTTGGTCGTGGGTACACTCTGACATTGCAGTCAGAGTACAGTCCACTAACCGGTGCTCAGCACCACAGTCATACTGAGGACCAGGAGGATTTACAACATTTGTACAATCAATACTGGCAAATTCGATGTGATTTTGGAATCCTCTTAAGAGCCTTGCTATATAGACGGGGATGATTGAGCCCAGTGGATCTTTGTGGAGGTCGGATGTGACCAATGAATCATCAAATTAGCGGCGCCCCACTCTCTCCATCCCTGAACACCGATTGTGAAGTAATTGTTTACAGTCGTTTCGTAAGCGTAATGAAGGTTTTATACAACCCAACCTTCTCAGTGGTATTTGACGAATGTCCTTATGCACTGAATGCGAAGATGATTTAAATAGGAACACAGGACAGCAAAAGTTAAATGGCTGCACGAAAAATGTGAGGAAAACGAGAAATAAATGGTAATCACAAGGACTAATTCAGTATATCGAAAAGGAAAAAAATACGGCCTTTTGTAAAATTAGCATTGAACTTTGCGAGTGCAATGGAAAACCCACTTGAAAATGCAGAGGAGAAAGTGGAAAGATTAATCTGAAGGCCCCTGTGAGGGGGAGAATTTGTCTCATGACGAGATGGAAGGAAAAAGGAATTCCATATGGAAGACACGTGCCATACACTCAGTTTAGCAGAACACTGGAAGACTTGCTATCAAATAAAGTATAAGGAATAGATAAAATCGTTACAAATTTCTACAATCGTTGTGGGAAGTGGCGACCAAACGACTATTCAAGATGACACTTAGATTTCGAGACTGCAAACATACCATCAGAATTTTAGAAGAAATATCGTTATGACAATTCCGAAGACAGCAAGATCATATGGCCAGATTTACCATCAATGTGAGGCAGCTGGGCCGGCCGTGGGGGCCGAGCGGTTCTAGGCGCTACAGTTTGGAACCGCGCGACCGCTACGGTCGCTGGTTCGAATCCTGCTTTGGGCATGGATGTCTGTAATGTCCTTAGGTTAGTTAGGTTTAAGTACTTCTAAGTTCTAGGGGACTGATGACCTCAGAAGTTAAGTCGCATAGTGCTCAGAGCCATTTGAACCATTTTGAAGACCATATGAATGTCACATTTACCACACAGTCAGCTTAATGTTTAATGCATCCAGGTTGCCGGCAAGAATAATATACAAAACAATGGAAAAGAAAGCGGTGGAACTATTAGATGAAGATCAGTTTAGGTTCCAGAAAGGTAAAGGAGCGAGAGAGGTACTTCGGACGTTGTGCTTGCTAATAGAGGAAAACTTAACGAAAATCAAGATACGGTTGTTGTATTTGACGATCTACAAATAACGTTAGACAGAGTTTTATGATGTTGTTCGAGGTTTTCTGCGAAAAAATTGTGTAACCTAAAGAGAAAGACGGGGAATGTGCAGTAGGCCTTTGCCCAAAAGCCAAGAAGGAACAATAAGAATGGAAAAGCAAGAACGTTATGCTTAGATTAAAAATGGTTTTGCCTTTCACACCATCTGCTCAATGTATGCTCGATGTATACCGTGAAGAAGGTATGATGGAAATAAAAAAAAAGGTTCAAGAGTTGGGTTATAACTGAGGGTCAAAGGAGAATAATGATAAGATTCGCTGGTTTCCTCTGTGAAAGCGAATAAGACCTATTGAGTACAATGAATACAGAATATAGATTGAGAGTAAACCGAAGAATGACGAAAGTAATAAAAATGAGAATACGGTTAAAAAATGGTTCAAATGGCTCTGAGCAATATTAGACTTAACATCTGAGGTCATCAGTACCCTAGAACGTAGAACTACTTAAACCTAACTAACCTAAGGACATCACACACATCCATGCCCGAGGCAGGATTCGAACCTGCGACCGTAGTGGTCGCGCGGTTCCAGACTGAAGCACCTAGAACCGCTCGGCCACTGCGGCCAGCAATACGGTTTAACTTACAGTCAAAATTGTTGACCATAACTTAGATGAAGTTATGGAATTGTGCTCTCTTTCAGACAAAATAACACGTAACTGATGCAGTAACGAGGAAGTGAAAATCGCACTAGGCCAGAAAAGGAGAGCAACTGCACTAATATCAAACAATGGACTTAATTTGAGGAAGAAATTGCTGAGAATCTATATTGTAAGTAAATGACACACGCAAGCTCTTTCACATGCTTTTTTCATTCCATATGAAGTAAGTTAAGGGAAGAGATTGTGCAGATTACATAGGTATTGTCCATTAAAGTACATCGAATCCCAGGGACAGGACATATTGCGCTATTTGTGGCCTCATTTCTTTCATTTTATATAGCTACGGGAACAGCTTGTTTTCTGAACGCCTTTTGTGAGTGTGGGAAGGTACAGCGACTCGGATATGGGACAGGATGGACAGACTGCTACAAAAAACGAGCAGCTCTCTGTACCAAGCAGGGACGGTGACCTCAGGTGACTGTTAGCGGACGTTGGGTCGCCAGCGGGCAGGCAAGGGACCCAGTAGCTGCTGCGCATTTTACAACATGGACCTGCCAAGCGGCAGAACTGCTGCTGAGTCGGTCCGCAAACGGCGAGAGGGCTTTGCTTTCCTAAGCTTCCAAGTATTTCTATCGATAACCATAGCTTACTTTCCCAAACAAATACGCAGTGCTGAAATAATTGCCCTTGCCTCGTATACGGCTCTCTAATTTCAGTGCACTTGTGATGCGAGGCTAGTGATGGGTGTGAGAAGTTGCCATTGGGAAAGTAGTCAGTGGTGTCATAGAGGCAGGGCTGAAGTGACTATAAGTGGGAAGACGATCTGCGATATGATTGGATTGATATCATGACGCATCGTTTTGGCAGGAATCTGTGTGCTGGAGGGAATCCATGCTGTTCGGCAGCTGTGTACACATTCTTCGCTATTAGTGGGCATGCATGGCTTGGTGGGATAATATTGCTGGGTGCAGGAAGGTGATGATAAATGAGAGACGGTGGCGAGTGTTCACGGTGGACGGAATTCGGAACACGCGGTCAGGATGCTAAAGTCACAGCGTCTGGAGAGCGCATCTTAGCCACCGACCGGAATTCAGAGTTGCAGTCACTACACCACGCCCACATCCATCACAGCAGAACCATCTCCCCGTCAGCGCTGTCCAGCATAGCTGCCCGAGATTAATTTCGGTGTGCGTAAGTTGCAGCTCTGGCCTGATAGTGCGTTCGTAGTCTGCACTTACGGATTTCTGCACGACAACCTGTCTCAGATTCACAGACGCTGTATCGAGCGTACGAGGCTCTTCATTAACTACAGATCGATCCACGAAGGACGGCAGTTCGTGCAGATCGAGAGGGGGACGGGGATTGCGCTGTTGTCTGCTCCAAGCGACAGATGCGGTTCGCACATACACGTGCTCTGCACCTGATGAAAGTGTGTATCTCGTAAATTGTGTGTCTCGTTTAGTTGTGCAGAATTTGTCGCTCACCACTACCATCAGTCATGACACCTCGCAACAAATGGAATAAAAATTCACTAAATAACTCGCTACGACTGCCTATAATAATCGCATTGCATACAACATTCACAGCAGAGCGCTCAGGAAGCTACTGAACGCTTATTGGCTGGCGGAGAACGCCTGACGTAGGTGCGCAGAACAAGCATTAACTCGACCGACATCGTTCGTGACTCAAATTACAGCAGGTGTCCAGTCACTGTATTCGTTTGGGGCTAACGAACCTTCAGACTAAATTACTTGTTGATAGTTTGCATTAGAAGGGCTCAGTTACCTTGTTGGGGAAAGTAACTCTGCAAATGATTTAAATCTAATAGTTAACGTTATATACATTGACTTTAATAATCATTTTGCCATATTGAATAATCTGTTCATTTCTTTCTATATTTTACTGAATAAATTATTGTTTTCACTGAAAGACTGTATCTATTAGATAGTTTCCATACACGATAAAATAAAATTTTGTGTAAGTCGCCACATTAGGATCTATAGTTAGGGCCACACAAACCACCTTATCTATTAAAGATGTTCACGTTAATATTGTTAACTTAGATTTTAAAGGCATGCGAAGCACACAATTAGTTTCATGTGCCCAGACAGATTTCAAACGCAGAGGGTTTCGCAGATTTAGCGAACCTTTGCTCAGGATTCTACGTCCCTTAGGATCTCATAATGTGCAGTCAGATTCATTAATACCAATGTAACTGAATTTTGTCTATTCTGTCGGAAATATATGACAGTTACAGTAATATAACCAAGTGTTACAGCTCTATGAAATACTATTCAGTGTGGATGCACGAATATTGTTCAAATCACTAAGGGAATCAAAAATTTGAGAGCCATAACGGAGGAATACTGCAGTGCAGTGTGCGGTAGGTTGTGAATTTTGGTTGGACTGTAGTCGAGTCCGTTAAGACAACCGTTCTAGAGAAGCGGAGGATACGGGTTGAAGTCCCAGTCCAATACAACTTTTCAGCTTTCACCACTGCAGTACCGCAGTGAGCGTCATGATTTCTCGCCTACCTCTTTTCCTTTCTTCCCCCTTCCTCAGTTTCAAATCAATAATACAGTTTTTTTTTTCTTTTCTCATGCATTTCAGTTTGTTCACGTGGGATGTGAAACAAGCACCACACCACAGTAGCATCTAGGACTTGATGACGTGAAGTAGTAAGTCATGCGACATCTTTCCTCTAGGTTAATATACAAGAAGCCGTGGCTTCTGCTCAGTATCTGTACCTAGACTGAAATCAGCGAGTCTTTGTTAACTTACAATGAGTAGAAATGTCAGAAGGTATTTTAGGACATGGGTTTGTATTTTGTGTGTCGGTCGTTTAGTCGATTTTGAATAATGATATAAAGTAAAGCACATCACATATTAAGTCAGGATAGCTGCACACCAGATAGAATGATGGAGCAAGATAAGGCCATATATTTTTGTGAGTCAGGAGAGAATCATGCGACATATCCTGCAGAACAGTCAAGTCCAATATATGGAAATCACGAAGACAGTGAAACAAATAGCCCCCTATTAGAAAATGAGAACAGTACGGCGAACAGCAATACACTTGAAGAAACAGGAGATAATGTACAGCAGCTTGTAGAAGCCTTGGTAATTATTCACAACTGGGCAGAAGAGAAAGGCGGGTGATCGAACAGAGAATGATTGAGGCACTCCGGTAGGATCATGCGCCCCTTCACCACACAGAACTAATGAAACGGAAGATGACGACTTCAGGGTCATAACATTTTTGAGGGGAATGAGAAAGGAAAATAAGGACGTGGGCGGGAAGCTACTAGGCGAAACTCCTATAATAAGGAAACACACGAAGAAAAAAGCCAAACTGGCTAGCGAAACGAAGAAAATTGTTCGGAAAGCAGAGGCTCAAGCACAATCCAGTAAATAGGAAAGAGAGTTGAAAACACGGAGATGCGACATTGAAACAGAGAGAAACGACGCCAAATTGCAAGAGGTTACAAATCATTTAGTGAATGAGACTAACGTAAACTCGAAAGCCATCTTCGGAAAATTAGCACAGGATCCGATTTAACGAACCGAACACCCGCGGCCGAAACTGAAGAAGTTCGGGCGCTGCTCACTTTCAAAAATAAGCAGGGGATTATCATCTCAAGTATGGCGAAAAATATTATAGAAGTTCAAGAATGCAATGGCGTAATAGGACCGGAGCTGGAGAGGACACTGTGTTAAATGAACCACATAACTATGCGCCATGGGTAATGACAAAGCTTCAACATTGGTAGTGGTGGGACCTTACATAAGGTACCGAGCACCAAAATCGTGAGAAGTGCAAAGCTACTGACAGGGCGAGAATGGAAAGCGTGTTACCATTAGATTACAAGCACTTCTTCTACGTTAGGAAATTTCAAAACCACTAAGATTAGGAAAACTGGGATTTTTCAATTTTATTCTTACTACCACCGTCTTGGCCATAGTTTTACAACCTCGAATTTGTTTTTGCGGTTGGAGTGAATGACAGAGGAAAAAATGAGAGTTATAGCAAATACGTGCTGGTCTTATAAAGAATTTGGATACAAGTTCCTGGGGAACCACTGGTCGAAGGAAACTCAGGAGAGAGTCAAACACAAGCTGATTCTCGCCAAGGATTATGGGGGTCAGGGTGAACTTCCCTGAGGTAGCGATTAAGAAAAACCAGTTTATAGATGAACCGTACATGACGAGAGAAATAATCGGACACTGTTATGTGGAACTTCCGTCTCATTAACAGCAGTTGTTAACAGGAACATGTAACGTGAGCTAAAAAGCATTCCGGGGGAATCTGCACCAAGTTAGAATTAAGATTACATTGCAAGGTAGGTGCAGTAATGAGAACCACTATGGATATCCATCACACTGCTAAAACTATTTTAACTGCAGTACTAGGAATTAATAAGTAATAATCACTGGGTCCATCAGAGGGAGGTGATATTGAATGTAATTGTGGACCACGAAATGGAGGTTGGAATGAAAGAGAAACAGGTACGGGATGAAAAGCAGAGTGTAAAACATCGGCAAAGTATTAGTAGTTGACTGGAGAACGGCAAATGAAATAATCATGGGTACATGTACAATGGAGAACGATTTGGGCAGAATAACGAGAAGGAGATTCGAACAGAGACTGCCTAGAGATTGTTGAAATTCGAGGGCCTGACCCACGCATCGAACAGCATGGAAATGGGCCAGCGAGGCATTGACTGTAGGACAATGTGGGTGAGGCTAATATTACGACTGCTACACAGATGGGAACTAGCCTCATAAATGTAATCGAATATTACGATACTTATGAAGCTTCATTAGATCGAACAGAAACGACAACAACCAAGGACATCCATCAGGAGAGAAAAGACACAACAGAAGTTGTTGATTTTGGTTAGCGGTACCTAACTTTCGGCTCTACCAGAGACCACCTTCAATAGATGGGGAGTGGACTGGAAGAAAATTAGAGTTACAGACGTTCTATTAGGAAGGTTACTGAAGCAAGCAGGAATATGTGACTCAAACTAGACTGTCTGCGTCATGTCTGCTGTGCAGCGAGCTACGTTAATTTAAGTATTAGCCGTATTTTTCTTACTTGTCACTTCTTCTTCCGTGTGTTTTTGCTTTTAGGAAGCTTTAATTGTCGAGTGCTAGTAATAGTGTTCCATAGATTTCGTGTTTGTTTTGAATACAGTCAGAGAGAGTCACTTTAGTCAGCCATAGTGCCAGTAGTGCTAGTGTTTGTTTTCAATAGAGTCCAGAGACAGGTAGTGCTATTTTCATTGTTTTCTACATGACGTGTCTAGTAATCACAGTTTAGTCAACTATCAGCCGCCTTTAGTGAATTAGCAGTCTAGATAAAAGTTGATTAACTCTCTACAGTAAATTGATTTCTTAGGATGGATAGGATCTGCGACTTGTGTACGGACGCAGGAGGAGCTTGCCACTGTTCGCGAACATGTCTTCAGGCTGCTGCCTCGGAGTGTAGCGGCAGTGGGGAGTCTGGTGCGTCGCATGGTACACCCCAGGTGTTACATGCTTCACCCACTGTCCCTGATGTCGAGACATCTTCGCGGGTACCGGGCGCGGTTGGGCCACCCTCTCCCCAAGGGGAGTGGCGAGTTCAGCGGCGTTCGCGGCGCACGAGGCGGAGGGTCAATGTGGAGGCTGACCGTGTGGCATCGTCCATTCTGCCTGTGAATGGACATGTGGCCGCTCCTTCAGCAAGGTCCGAGCAGGCACACGGGGGGAGCTCCAACGTTAGGCGGGTGATGGAGCCCCTTAGGGAAATAGCGGAAAGGTCGGGGAAGAAGGCCAGTGTTCACTCTGCCTGCTTGCCGGGGGTCTCATCCGAGATGTGGAGGAGGCCCTGCCGGGTGCACCCGACTGCAAATTGTTGCTCATGTCGGCACCAATGGGTTCAGAGGTCATCCTCAGTTCGTACAGGCGGTTGGCGGAGTTGGTGAAGGCGTAAAGCCTCGCTCGCGGGGTGAAATCTGAGCTAACTATTTGTAGTATCGTTCCAGAACCGATCGCGGTCCTCTAGTTTGGAGCCGAGTAGAAGGCTTAAACCAGAGGCTCAGACGATTCTGCGGAGATCTGGGGTGCAAATTTCTCGACCTCCGCTATCGGGTGGTGAAATGTAGGGTCCCCCTGAATAAGTCAGGCGTGCACTACAAGCAGGAAGCGGCTACAAGGGTAGCGGAGTACGTGTGGAGTGCACATGTGGGTTTTTAGGTTAGAGAATTCCCTCCCTAGGCCCGACAAGACGCCTCCTGAGACGCGGCAAGGTAGGAGTAGGGAATAACAATATTAATGTGCTAATAGTAAACTGTAGGAGCGTCTATAGAAAGGTCCCAGAACTGCTCTCATTAACAAACGGTCACATACTACTAGGGACAGAAAGTTGGCTGAAACCTGATGTAAACAGTAATGAAATTCTAAACACAGACTGGAATGTATACCGTAGAGACAGGCTGGACAGTGAAGGGGGAGGCGTGTTTATAGCGATAAGAAGTGCAACAGTATCGAAGGAAATTGACGGAGATCCTAAATGTGAAATAATTTGGGTGAAGGTCACGATTAAAGCAGGCTCAAACATGGTAATTGGAGGTGTCTATAGGCCGCCTGGCTCAGCAACTGTTGTGGCTGAACACCTGAAGGATAATTTGGAAACTATTTCGAGTAGATTTCACCACCATGTCATAGTTCTGGGTGGAGATTTTAATTTGCCGGATATAGACTGGGAGACTCAAACGTTCATAACGGGTGGCAGGGACAAAGAATCCAGTGAAATTTTTTTTAAGTGCTTTATCTGAAAACAACCTTGAGCAGTTAAACAGAGAACCGACTCGTGGCGAAAACATATTAGACCTTCTGGTGACAAACAGACCCGAACTATTTGAAACAGTTAACGCAGAACAGGGAATCAGCGATCATAAAGCTCTTACTGCATCGATGATTTCAGCCGTCAATAAAAATATTAAAAAAGGTAGGAAGATTTTTCTGTTTAGCAAAAGTGACAGATTTCAGAGTACCTGACGGCTCAACACCAAAGTTTTGTTTTAAGTACAGATAGTGTTGAGGATCAGTGGACAAAGTTCAAAACCATTGTACAATATGCGTTAGATGAGTGTGTACCAAGCAAGATCGTAAGAGATGGAAAAGAGCCACCGTGGTACAACAACCGCGTTAGAAAACTGCTGCGGAAGCAAAGGGAACTTCACAGCAAACATAAACATAGCCAACGCCTTGCAGACAAACAAAAATTACGCGAAGCGAAATGTAATATGAGGAGGACCATGCGAGAGATGTTCAATTAATTCGAAAGTAAAGTTCTGTGTACCGACTTGGCAGAAAATCCTAAGAAATTTTGGTCTAATGTCAAAGCGGTAGGTGGATCAAAACAAAATGTCCAGACACTCTGTGACCAAAATGGTAATGAAACAGAGGATGACAGAGTAAAGGACGAATTACTAAATGTCTTTTTCCAAAGATGTTTCACAGAGGAAGACTGCTCTGTAGTTCCTTCTCTAGATTGTCGTACAGATGACAAAATGGTAGATATCGAAATAGACGACAGAGGGACAGAGAAACAATTAAAATCGCTCAAAAGCGGAAAGGCCGCTGGACCTAATGGGATACCAGTTTGATTTTACACAGAGTACGCGAAGGAACTTGCCCCCCTTCTTGCAGCGGTGTACCGTAGGTCTCTAGAAGAGCTTAGCGTTCCAAAGGATTGGAAAAGGGCACAGGTCATCCCCGTTTTCAAGAAGGGACGTCGAACAGATGTGCAGAACTATAGACCTATATCTCTAAAGTCGATCAGTTGTAGAATTTTGGATCACGTATTATGTTCGAGTATAATGAATTTTCTGTAAACTAGAAATCTACTCTGTAGGAATCAGCATGGGTTTCGAAAAAGACGATCGTGTGAAATCCAGCTCGCGCTATTCGTCCAGGAGACTCAGAAGACCATAGACGCGGGTTCCCAGGTAGATGCCGTGTTTCTTGACTTCCGCAAGGCGTTTGAACAGCTCCCCACAGTCGTTTAATGAACAAAGTAAGAGCATATGGACTATCAGACCAATTGTGTGATTGGATTGAAGAGTTCCTAGATAACAGAACGCAGCATGTCATTCTCAATGGAGAGAAGTCTTCCGAAGTAAGAGTGATTTCAGGTGTGCCGCAGGGGAGTGTCGTAGGACCGTTGCTATTCACAATATACATAAATGACCTTGTGGATGACATCGGAAGTTCACTGAGGCTTTTTGCTGATCATGCTGTGGTATATCGAGAGATTTTAACAATGGAAAATTGTACTGAAATGCAGGAGGATCTGCAGCGAATTGACGCATGATGCAGGGAATGGCAATTGAATCTCAATGTAGACAAGTGTAATGTGCTGCGAATACACAGAAAGAAAGACCCCATATCATTTAGCTACAATATAGCAGATCAGCAACTGGAAACAGGTAATTCCATAAATTATATGGGAGTACGCATTAGGAGTGATTTAAAATGGAATGGTCATATTGTGGTGTCACTGCCAGACACCACACTTGCTAGGTGGTAGCTTAAATCGGCCGCGGTCCATTAGTACATGTCGGACCCGCCTGTCGCCACTGTGTGATCGCAGACCGAGCGCCACCACACGGCAGGTCTCGAGAGACTTACGAGAACTCGCCCCAGTTGTACGACGACGTTGCTAGCGACTATACGGACGAAGCCATTTCTCTCATTTGCCGAGAGACACTTAGAATAGCCTTCAGCTAAGTTAATGGCTACGACTTAGCAAGGCGCCATTAGCCTTAAATAGCTTGTATATAAAGAGTCACTTGTATCGCCACAATCTCCAGATGTCTCATCAAGAACGATGTATACAAGGATGTATTAAAAGTTAAGTATATTCCAAAGATACGTATTTTCTTTATCACATTCATTAAGTCTCCTGTTTCAGACCTCACTCCATCCTTCGTGAGTTAGCGCGTGCATCTTGGCCGCCTCTTTCAATTAGTGTGCGTAGTGTTGGCAAGTCTGCCGACACAACACATATAAATTTGATCGTCGGTAAAGTATATGTCAGACCGAGATTCATTGGTAGAATCCTAAGGAAATGCAATCCGAAAACAAAGGAAGTAGGTTACAGTACGCTTGTTCACCCACTGCTTGAATACTGCTCAGCAGTGTGGGATCCGCACCAGACAGGGTTGATAGAAGAGATAGAGAAGATCCAACGGAGAGCAGCGCGCTTCGTTACAGGATCATTTAGTAATCGCGAAAGTGTTACGGAGATGATAGATAAACTCCTGTGGAAGACTCTGCAGGAGAGACGCTCAGGTCCGGCACACAGTTTTTATCTGCCAGGAAGTTTCATATCAGCGCACACTCCGCTGCAGAGTGAATATCTCGTTCTGGAAACATCCCCCAGGCTGTGGCTAAGCCATGTCTCTGCAATATCCTTTCTTTCAGGAGTGCTAGTTCTGCTAGGTTCGCAGGAGAGCTTCTGTAAAGTTTGGAAGGTAGGAGACGAGATGCTGGCAGAAGTAAAGCTGTGAGGACGGGGCGTGAGTCGTGCTTGGGTAGCTCAGTTGGTAGAGCACTTTCCTGCGAAAGGCAAAGGTCCCGAGTTCGAGTCTCGGTCCGGCACACAGTCTTAATCTGCCAGGAAGTTTCGTATCAGCGCACACTCCGCTGCAGAGTGAAAATTTCATTCTGGATATATCAGCTGCGTTTATTCGTGGACTTAATGGTACCCTCGATGAATCAGCGGAGAAGTACATTACTAGTTACTTGGACGATCTGTTAATTGCAAGAGAATCTTAGAAGGATCTCAATAGAATACTAAAGGCATTGCTCCGTGCACTGCGGAACAACATTTAATAACTTGATATAATGTGGTCTCCTCCACAAAAGCATGATATGGCAAGAGTTATAGATCATTCAGCCATCAGCGGCACTGTTAAGCAAATTTGGTTACACTTCAAGACACACCAATCATGATTTTATATTGTACAATTTATACATGGTACTTTACAGTAGTTTCGAGTATCTGTTTAAGAGCGTGGTATATTTTTGTTGCAGTAATAATATCACTCTATTTTGCACAGTCGTATTTCAGATTTTAGTAATCTTGTACTGGGTTTGGTCCTTTGAGTATTTTGCAGAGTCATGGAGCCGAGAAATGGGGTCACTGTGACAATTTGCAATGTGAACCAACATGACACAACAAGGGGCGTGGTGAAGGGTAGCCAGAAGGAAGAAAGTGTACTTCACAGTGCGGCGGCATGAGGCCTCAGTCGCTGGCAGCATCTACGATCCAGGTCCGCCAATCTACAGTCACTCGACAACTTGTGGCAGGGAGCTTACGTCAGTGGCACACGGCGGGTGCAGGTACAAGGAGACAAGGGAAAAATAGCTTCCAGTGACTGGCACGTGGCTGCAAGGTGAGCAGCAGTCGTTTACATCACAGCGCCGTATGTCAACAGATGGAATTCGAGGCATGAGGAAACCTCCAGATATGGTAGGGCAAGTGTTATGTCACAACTAATGAACTGGATAATTCAAAAGGTTCTTCACAGAATGAGTCTGCCACTCCTTAACATAAATTGCCCTTTTCTCCAGCTACGGACCAGTAGCAAATAGCCAGTCTCTACCATAATGCATTTCTTGCCTACACAACATATCAGCTGCAGTTGCAGTTCTCACAGCTAAAACTTCCAATGCTGTTTATCGACGTGCTCCCTGCAGATCAGCACACCTTTTCCTGTTGAACTTTTGGGCAGTGCGGAATGACTGGCCAAGCTATACCACAACTAGTTTTTGTTCAGCTCTAGTAAGCAAAATAGCAACACACACAGGCCGTCGGCTGTGACTGAGCGGTTCTAGGCGCTTCAGTTCGGAACCACGCTGCTGCTACGGTCGCAGGTTCGAATCCTGCCTCGGGCATGGACGTGTGTTATGTCCTTAAGTTAGTTAGGTTTAAGTAGTTTTAAGTCGAGGGAACTGATGACCTCAGATGTTAAGTCCCATATTGCTTAGAGCCATTTGAACCATTTAGCAACACACAGTCTGGGTACAGTCGAGTTGATCACTACGACCAGCACCAGCCACGTCGACACGAACACTGGAGTAATGGTCCACTTCTTGTTCAAACACAACTGTAGCCAAAACACTGTCACGATGGGATAATGCTAGCCAAGTTACCTACAAGTGAGGTGATGCAACACACAGCGTGCTGCCACTCCTCTGTGCAATATACTGTACCTTGGAGAAGTGATGGAGTTCCACTTGCTGTCCACTAGTTTGACTGCATTTGCAAGATGGGGCACACACACGCTGCAAGTGACATCGAGAGAGCTGCATCGAACTAGTCAGCATGTCCTCCCACTATACTTTGTGCTTCTCTGAACCCCAATGTACTCGTGTGTGCTGAGTGAACCTCAGTGCTCTTGTGACCTTCCAAAGGACAGTGGCAGCTAAACGTCCAGGCTCATTTCAGTTTGTATACTATGTAAAATTTTGCAGTGTTCTCTATGTCATGTTGAACGTATATTGTCATTTTTGTGTTTGAGCTGCTATTTTATATGACATACTTTTTGTGTACTGGTTGTTTGCATTTAAGAAATCCAGGTTGATACCGAAAATTTATTGTCACTAAACTTGTACAGACCATATATTCGCAAAAAAGTAATTCAAGTTATCCTAGCACCTGTTGACTTTAGATGTAACCTTTCATTCAACACTTATTTAGCTACTTAGTAATCCTGGAAACATGGCTACCTGATGACAGTGTGCCGGCCGCGGTGGTCTCGCGGTTCTAGGCGCGCAGTCCGGAACCGTGGGACTGCTACGGTCGCAGGTTCGAATCCTGCCTCGGGCATGGATGTGTGTGATGTCCTTAGGTTAGTTAGGTTTAAGTAGTTCTAAGTTCTAGGGGACTGATAACCACAGCAGTTGAGTCCCATAGTGCTCAGAGCCATTTGAACCATTTTTTGATGACATTGTGTCTACTAGATCTTTTGATCATAAATTGCAAATGTACCACAGCAGAGATATCTTTGTAATCTCACGTCGTCACATCTGTTAGTGATGATATTTACAACACACACACACATATATATATATATATATATATATATATATATATATATATATATATATATATGGCTCTGAGCACTATGGGACTTAACATATGTGGTCATCAGTCCCCTAGAACTTAGAACTACTTAAACCTAACTAACCTAAGGACATCACACACATCCATGCCCGAGGCAGGATTCGAACCTGCGACCGTAGTAGTCGCGCGGTGCCGGACTGGGAGCCTAAAACCGCTAGACCACCGCGGCCGGCATATATATATACAACGTTCTGAACACTATATTTGCTAGGTATAGAGCATGAGCCGACATTTAGCGGCAATTATATTGATCTTGCATTAGGATGAGTGAACCAGGAACCACATTAAATGACACTCAAAGTAAGAGATTCAGAACATATGATCCAACGTTGACTTTGATCTGTGAGGAAGGTTCGTTTTTCATATGTTCATCTGGTCTTTGGTACCTCTTTCCATTGCATTTTCTATAATTCCAAAGGACCAGACTTCAGCATTGAATCCAGTGATAACGTGAGGTTGCTTCCTTGGGAGTGAGACTGTATATATTTCATCTAATTGGCTATTTACATACTGTGGTTAGCAGAGATGTTGGGAAAGATATTGCCAGTCATAAGAAGGCTCGACGTTCTGACAAACGAATTACATCTGAGAAGGTTAGTGGACAAATTTTGCTTGTGCCCCTCTGCCAACTGAATAGGGACACCTAAGGCACAAAATTTACACAGATGATGTCATGGCACACGAAAGGCTATTTTGCATGCTTTTTTCATTTTATATAAAATCGATTAGTGGAGGAGAGAAAGACAATGGTGCAGATTACTTGGGCAATGTTTATTACCTTATAACAAATCCCAGGGACTGGGAATACTGAGCTGGTTCTAGTCTCATTTCTTTCATTATACCTTAATTCTTGAACGGTCTGTTCTCCAGATGACTTTTGTAAGTCTGGAAAGGCACAGCGCCTGGGATTTGTCACTGCATGGACAGATCGCAAAGAAAACAGAGTGGCTCTCTGCCGTGAGCGAAGACTGCGTCCTCCGGTGCCTGTTTTTGCAGGAGTCGGATTTCCAGCACGCAGCCTGGGACCTAGCTGGCACTGTCTATCTCACAACCCGGGCCTACCTAGCGGCAAAACTGTGGCCGAGTCGCCGCACAAGCAATGTGAGAGCGCCGCTTTCGTATGTATAAAATAAGTTTTGTAGATAGCGATAGCTCCCTTTCACAAAGAAACATTTAGAGCTGAAAGAATGAGCATACCTATTGTATGGCTCTCTAATCTCTGAGGACCCGTGACGTGAAGCTAATTCAGAGCGCGAAAACGAGCCATTGGTAAATTAGACACTGATGTTGTGGAGACAGAGCTCAAGCGACTTTATGTAAGTGGGAACGCAGTTTCCGACATTACTGGATGGATGTGACGCGTTGTCCTAGCGGCGTTCTATGCTCTGGAAGTAATCCATACTTATTTCATTCACACTATTTACCCACCATGTACATAATTCTCGCTGTTGGTAGACATGTATGGCTTGGAGGTAAAATATTACTGTGTGTAGGAAGATGCTAGAATGAGGAACGGCGGTGAGATATCACGGTTGGGACGCTGAAGTCACAGTCCCGAGAGAGCAACTCAGCGTGTGACCGAGGTCCATTCCAGCAGAGCCATCCACACGTCCGCGGTGTCCAGCACAGCTGTCCGAGAATAATTACGGTGAGCATAACTTGCCGCTCTGTAATGACAAAGCGTTCTAGGCCTTCCCTAGTAGATTTCTGTGCGATGACCGGTCTCACAAGGAACCCCTTGACTGCGAGGTCGAAAATTCAATCTTTAGTAAAGCTTATTTCAAATATTGGGGGCTAATGACTCCCCATGTGCATCAACAGGGCGACAGAAAATGTAATGTAGAGCATTAAACGACGCAACAGCCCCTGTTGTCTTGCAGAACATATTTTCGGTCAAACTGCAGTTTTACCTGCCATTGTATCGCATTTACTGTAGTAGGTAATCCCTCAACAGCAACAACGTCACTCTTTCTTAGATGCTGGGTTCCCTTGATCCAAACTTCTGTTAAAATTCATTCACACATTTTTCGCCACTGCTGTAAGTTATTCCTAGTTTGTATTATTTATGCTGGAGTTATTGGTATCGTATTGCTAACATTTGTTATTGGCTATACATATTTTCTGCTGTATTCTTATCACATTTTATATGATAACGTGTAAACAAGTAATGAAATAATTTAACAGGTTTTAGTAACTGCAGAACGAATTTTACGAAACACTGCAGATGCCGCAGCAGAGTTTTTTAATCAGAACTCAATAAAAAAAAGTGATTACGTATGCAAGTACGCAGAGATATTGAGTTCAGCTCCAGCTGCTACCATGTTTGTATCCTCCCTCCACGACAGCTAACATAAAATGATTCAGTTTATAGGACACGCACTGCCGGCGTCAAATGCTAGAAGTTGTCGCAGTAATGCCGCTCCACTAGAAATAGCACACGCAAACCAGACCAATGTTCCCATTAGATTTCTCAATGTCACGGCTTTGTAGGTAATCAGTTTGAGGTAAGAGACCCTGGTCCGGAAACAGACGAGTCGAAAGTTATAAAAAAAAGTCGTTGTGGAATCTCTGACAGCGGAATATGTTACCGGTACTGAGTCGAGTAAACATGGGCTCTAAAATGCAAACCTGAAGAGCTATGACCACTAGTTCATCCTGTTTATTGGGGAACACAGGTGTGGTATTGACAAAGTTCCCGTAGATTATGCATTTTGGAGCTCACATTTACCTGGCATTATTTTCTCGTTTTGGTGCACAGTATCTCCTCCAACAATAAACCAAAGAGGTTACAGTAGGAGAGTAGTGTTTCACAGTATCTAAGACGAACAAGTGCCCATATTCTCAAGTATGCACTAGAATCCCATGTTTCAGAGCCTTTTCTTTTTTTCGAAATTAACTTGCTGACTGCTAATTCCTTGACGTCAAATGTATTAGGTTTAGATCTTCTACCAAACAGTGACATGCGAAAACATAGCAAGCGGTCACCTCAGCCACTTCCGTTATCCGTGCAGGCTTCCAGGGCTGACTAAACTTCCATATGTCACAATGTCTATATCCTTATATTAAAGTTCACGAAATAAAATCCTGGTCCAAGTCCCGGCCTGGCATATATTTTTACATTGTACTATAGGGAAGTAGATCTATACAGCTGATGTCAAGGTATTCGCAAACAGAGAATTACTTTCGAAATTTTATATTCCATAAGGCCTGCAGCGTAGTATTAGTCAGCAAGTGACATCTTTAAAGGAGTTTCCAGACTCACTGCTGTGTGATATTACTTTTTTTTTTCTTTCACTACAGACCTGTTTCGGCTGATTTGCCAGTATCGAGTGCCGTATATATTGTCTAGATGGACTGACATCGTTGGGGACTGTATTTTGACTGTCCTGCTATATTTACTGCATTAGATGGTAATTAATTTGTTATGGCAGTAATCTGACTACCATAATGCAGAAAATACGTAAAAGTAAAGTTCCCAACGATGTTATATGTATGTCAGTCGATCTAGACAGTATATACGCCCCTAGATAATGGCAATTTAGCCGAAATGGATCTTTAATGAAATAAAAAAAAAATTATATCACACACCAGCAAATCCGCACAATCCATATAAATAATTTCAAAATATTTCATACAGATGTCGATCGTCAACATTGTGTGTTCTTTCAGACCTGCATGTTAATAAAGACATTTTTTCTTGTATTGGTCCGTATACTACCACCTCTGAAAATCGCCCACTCTACTATATTAACAGAACAATTTTCGCTTACAACTTTCGACTCGGTCGTTGCCGGACTAGGGTACCTTACGTCAGATTGACACATTTACCCTCCTCCATCATCCGTGAAAGATGGTAACATCATCATAGAATCAACTCGTATATGAAACTGTATGATTTCACCTCACAGCAGGCTGAACTTTCAACATTGCCTTTCAGAAAAAAAAGGCGAATCTACTTACAGTTCTTGTGATGAATTTCACCTAATAAATAATTAAATGTTACAGGTGTAACACTTTATCAACAATACATGACGACATTCGTACTATTGATACACAAACAGACGGGATGATCGTTGGTTCCTTTACAATTAATATGCGTATGTACTCACAGTAGGTCCAGGCAAGTTTGTAATTGAACTGGAAGGGATGAAAGTCTGAAACAGAAGAAAGTGTTTCATATTACACTTACTAGTCGATCATTTACAATTAAATAATATAAACTACTTGGATGTAAGATTATCAGGAATCACACATAATTCGGTGTATAATAAATTTGAACACCTGATAGTTATTCAGGCTATAATGAAAACAGTGAGTGACTGATATGATTACTCATGCAAAAATAAGAAGAAAGTCCTATGTCAACAAATTATGGAAATTATTAGTTTCTGAAATATGAATCACTCATACTTAGAAACCTCAAGTATTTGTTCATCACGGTCGTAATTTGCTGCAAATTTCGAGTAACCCGTAAATAATAATAATAATAATAATAGATAAATAATAATAACAAGTGTTCAAAGTTGAGCTAATTGTTGTATAAAGTTCTGACCACGTTCGAATACATTCGGCCTATTGCGTACTGTCTGCACTTCCACAACTCGCTTCAGAGGAGATTCTCCATCAACGACAGATTTTGCGTAAGTATTTGTCTTAACTCATGAAAGCATTTTAGCACTAAATGAGTTCGCAGTACACGATGTCTTACTATTCCGAACTAAACACTTCAGGAACCTAATGACACAGAGTTTTCTTCTTCTTTTTGCCTGAGAAATACAATCTTGGAGGTTTTTACCACTATTGCTAGTACATCCCTTAATGATCGATGAGAGATAATTTTTGAATAGTTTACTTACGAATGAGTGCTTCAAGTAAAGCCAGTATGCTCCGTACCTGTAACAAAACAGTTTATTAAGATACCACTATGGAAAGACAGCATCGTGTTAACTTTTGTAAATACTAACTGTTGTATCATGAGTAACCTCCTACACTCCGAAGGAAATATATGCTACCTTCATACGTCACTGAGGTATTTACAACCTGTTAGACATCAAAAACATTACAGGTGCCACAGTCGAAATTAAATGAAATTGTAGGTACGTGCAAAACTACCTCTTTCGCCGGGACATTGTGACAATCCAGAAAAATCCTAGAGTACGTGACTGGTTTATGATTCGCATCACCTCATGTGATAGTACTTTGTTTATTTTATTGTAATATTTAATTGTAATTGCGCCGGCCGATGTGACCGTGTGGTTCTAGGCGCTTCATTCTGGAACCGCGCGACCGCTACGTTCGCAGGTTCGAATCCTGCCTCGGGCATGGATGTGTATGATGTCCTTAGGTTAGTTAGGTTTAAGTAGTTCTAAATTCTAGGGGACTGATAACCTCAGATGTTAAGTCCCATAGTGCTCAGAGTCATTAATTGTAATTTAATTGTTCTGGTATATCGATGTGTGGGAAGAAGGCCGGCTCCTTCTTTGTCCTTCGGATTACCTGCGACGTGCAGAAGATAATACACTGCCTGACAAAGAATGTGAAGCACCAACAAGACATACTCGGATGTCCATGTAACTTTAACATGTACTCACTGTCTGCGCGTGTACAAACAGAGTTAGATTTCTCAATGACAGCCAGAGCAGACATCCGATTGGATTAGTATCGTTCGTGTCTGAGAATGACTCGACTTTCATAGAAATCCAAGGAAAGTATTATGATAATCTGACCTGAAAAGATACTGCAACGAGGTCTGGGAACTGACCAACGAAAGGACACATGTTGTGTTGACTGTAAATATACGATATTGTCCTTTCAAAGTCATCGATAAAATACAGAAGATGAGTAGCATTCTTTTTGAGAACCGGAGTGCGTACTGTGAACTGCTTCTCTCGAGCTCAAAAGCTTCCGCAAATCTTTACCAATGAAGATATCTCTCGATGAGAGTGAAGAGCAATAATGACTTGATACCGGGTAGGGGGCCATGAAGTGTCCAATCGAAAGCGGCTCATCTGCAGCGCTTTTCTTTGATTAATTACTGTTCAACGCATCTCTAATGGGGAATGTGTTAAAGACCAGGCATTCTTTCAGGTTGGCAGCACTCTTGGGAGCAGTCGAGCGTGGCGTTCATTAGGAAACTCTGTTAGGGTATATAAGAGGCATGAACAGACCATATGTTGAGTGACAGTCGTGAAAGAGACGGAGAGGGTGCGTACTGTGTGAGCGGTCAGCATCTCCCAGTGTTCGAGCCTCCATTCGAACGGGCGGAGGAGCCGTACAATACCAGGATTTGTGGGCATTCCTCTGCGACAAGTGGCTCGGCGTTGGACCGCAAGGGAACATGAGGGCATGCATATTCGTCGTCTGGTTCCGGACGACCACGTCTCATCACTACAATGGAGTATCGCCGTATTGTGCACCGAGCACATCGTAACCGCTTAGCATCTGCGTCCGCTATCTGAATACAAGTAATGTCTTACGTGCAATGCACACACACCACTGGTCGGAGACTAGCGGGTAGGTTGCCATTAGTACCACAAACAGTGGGTTGCATTTGGAGTGCTGCCGTTACAAGGAAGCATTTGCTGGTGAGGAATGACGTCGCGTTGTGTTCGGTGATGAACTGCTGTTCTCCACAAACCTGAACGATCATCAAAGGCGACTGTGCTGGAATCTAGGAAGAGACCTCATTCTTTCAAGGGAGGATGTCATTCTTTCAATGTTCTGCTGAGGCGCCGGCGTCATGGTGTGGAGATGCATCACAGATGGTTGTGATTGAGGAAACTCCGATCGTACAACAACGACACGTTACGGGTATCATGTGTTGTCATGTGTTACGTCCTACGCAACAATAAGGTGGTGCCATTTTTCAACAGCACAATGCTCGTCCACATATGACGTGTGACTGTATGAAGTGTCTGCGTGACGCTAATGTTCTCCCGTGGACAGTAAGAGTACGTGTGGAAGAGGCTTGGACGTCACCTCTGTCCCAGTGCAAGTACCACGATACTAGGTCATTGTACCAATTATAATAGCTGTGCACCAGTTTCTCCCACGAGACGATATGTAGGCCTTACGTCGTTTTTTTTTTCAACCAAATCGGTGCATACATTCAGGCCAGAGAGGGCGTAACGTCATGCTATTAAGTGGGCTCGTATTGCAAAGTGTTTCGTAAATTTGACTCTGTATTTTAATCACTGAGATAACATCACATGCGTCTCTTCGTGAAAAGTTCCATTTAGTTTCCTCCTTCCCTTCCGGACGCTCCACCTTTTTTCTCCGATAGTGTATATTCTGCTCTTGGGTCCACACATAACTGACACCGATCTCAGAATAAAGGGAAAAAAACTGAATGTCTAGAATCACCATGTATAATTATTGGAATTTGGACAACATTGTGTCAGGACCGTGAATGCGCTATTCACTTCGCAAGTAAAGGCGTTTGAGTTTGTTGATGTAATTGTTGCAGTATACAGGAAATTTATACCCACCGAAACAGAAGCTACGTGTGAGATTGTTTGGGCAAGGCTCAGCATTAACGGCGGGCACAAACTTACATTTGGATCTTTCTATAGATCACCTGATTTTGCTGTAAATGTTACCGAAAAGTTTAAAGGAAAACTGAGTACGCTAGTACGTCTATTCCTTAAGCATAGTCGAATACTCAACTGAAATAATTAAACTTTTGTTAAGTGAAGGGGCTGACAAAGACAACCTGCGAAATACTACTAAGTGCCTTGTCTGAAAACTACTAGGAACAGATTCAGAAGCACACACAGTACGTAAGTATGTTGGACCTAATGCCAGTAAATAGACGTGACCTCTCCGAGAAATATGAGCATGAGGCAGTTGTATGAAGAAGTGTAAAAGCCAGGCAAACGAATGGGAATTTTTTTTCTTTCATTAAAATAGCTGAAGAGGCAGTCTCAGAGTGGAACTTAAAACTCTTCCCACCTGGCATCTAGAGCAAATGAGGCTCAAGTTGAAAAAAACTGGTTGGCCATATGATGGATTGACAAAATCCTACCATCTGGTGAGCAAGATGTATGAGACAGGCGAAAGAAGAATATAATAATTCCAATCCCAAAGAAAGCAGGTGTTGACAGAAGTGAAAATTACAACTATCAGTTGAATAAGCCACAGCTGCAAAATACTAACGCGAATTCATTACAGACGAATGGAAAAACTAGTAGAAGCCGATCTCGGGGAAGATCACTTTGGATTCCGTAGAAATGTTGGAACACTTGAGGCAATACTGACCTTACGACTTATCTTAGAAGCTAGATTAAGGAAAGGCAAACCTACATTTCTAGCATTTCTAGACTTAGAGAAAGCTTTTGCCAATGTTGACTGGAATACTCTCTTTCAAATTCTGAAGGTGGCAGGGGTAAAATACAGGGAGCGAAAGGCCATTTACAATTTCTACAGAAACCAAATGGCAGTTATAAGAGTCGAGGCGCATGAGAGGGAATCAGTAGTTGGGGAGGGAGTGAGACAGGGTTGTAGCCTCTCCCCGATGTTATTCAATCTGTATATTGAGCAAGCAGTGAAGGAAACAAAAGAAAAATTCGGAGTAGGTATTAAAATCCATGGAGAAGAAATAAAAACTTTGAGGTTCGCCGATGACACTGTAATTCTGTCAGAGACAGCAAAGGACTTGGAAGAGCAGTTGAACGGTATGGGTAGTGTCTTGAAAGGAGGATATAAGATGAACATCAACAAAAGCAAAACGAGGATAATGCAATGTAGTCGAATTAAGTCGAGTGATGCTGAGGGAATTAGATTAGGAAATGAGAGGAGGTTTGCTATTTGGGGAGCAGAGAGGATATAAAATGTAGACTGGCAATGCCAAGGAAAGCGTTTCTGAAGAAGAGAAATTTGTTAACATCGAGTATAGATTTAAGTGTCAGGAAGTCATTTCTGAAAGTATTTGTATGTAGTGTAGGCATGTATGGAAGTGAAACATGGACGATAAATAGTTTGGAGAAGAAGAGAATAGAAGCTTTCGAAATGTGGTGCTACAGAAGAATGCTGAAGATTAGATGGGCAGATCACATAACTAATCAGGAGGTATTGAATATAATTGGGGTGAAGAGAAGTTTGTGGCACAACTTGACAAAAAGAAGCAGATTAAGAAGGATGTAGGTTGCAGTAGGTACTGGGAGATGAAGAGGCTTGCACGGGATAGAGTAGCATATGGAAAGCTGCATCAAACCAGTCTGAGGACAGAAGACCACAACAACAACAAAATATGATGGATAGATTTGCACCGAATAGAACAGTTCATGATGGTTAGGACCAACCGTAGTACACAACCAATGTAAAGAAACTTCTACAGAAAGAGTGAAAGTTGCATAATGGGTTTACAGGAAACCATAGTTAGATGATGAATGAACCGAATTTGCCTGGCAAGAGTGCTGTGCCTGTAGTCTTTAATCACTGCTGAACCCTAATTTTATCGAAAGATAACTAAACCCCGAGGTTTTATGGTCATATGTAAAGGCTTCAGGTGGCACCAAATTAGTAACGAGGCACATGAATAGCACAGGAATTGAAACTGGGGGGTAGAAAATCAAAAGTAGAAACGCTGAACTCACTTTTCAATTTATTCTTTGCAAAAAAGAAACAAAAAAAAAATACTGCACTGTCACAGCTTAATTCTTGCACCACTTCAAAGTGAGTGACACATGTACAGGACATGGCAGTTAAAATTATTTTGGTAAACATGTGGAAATTACACATCGGATAACAAAAAGCATTTTAATAGCAGCTGTTCATCTCGAAGGGGGACATATAATGACACTTCATTCGACCATCCTGATGCACTCTTATGGGGTGGGAGGGAGGTGAGCTTCGAAATATTCAGTAGGAACCACCAATTTCTGTTGGGGATATGGATTCTCTGGAAAAAATACATAACTTCGTAGGGAGAAAATTATTGTTGCGTGATAGATGGCGCTGTAATCGACCATTTCGAAAAGGGTTACAATCCTTTGAAATATCATAGTTTTTCAGAATATTACCCAACACATTAGCAATCCAGGACTGTAGAAGGGCGGTATTCTTACATTCTGTAATGCGACACCGGTGTTTTATAGGAAACCAACACCATAACTCATTATGGTGTCCACATTATTGGTGTAATTACATACATAGATGGCGCCGAAGTGGAAAGCGATTGGAACACATCATTGGTTTGTTAATCAATCCAGTAATAACTACATTTACCGTTACCCAGGAACAACGACATGGATATTGTAGTGTTTCGTTCACTTCGGGATGGTTTTTTAATGTGAGTCTCCATGACTCTCACCACTGGGGTGTCTGTTTTAGGTGAGTCCCCTTGCCTCTCTCCAACGACGATCTTGTTTCAGGTGGGTCTCCAGGCCTCTCACTACTGAGGTGCTTGTTTTAGGTGAGTCCCTGTGCCAGTCACCATTGTGGCGCTAGTTTTAGGTAAGTCCTCTAGCCTCTCACCATTGGGTGCTTGCTTTAGGTCAGTCTCCTAGCCTCTCACCACTGGCTGCTCATTTTAGGAGAGTCCCCTTGCCTCTCATCTTTGAGTTCGTGTCTTAGGTGCATCCCCTTGCCTTTCACAAATAGTCATGTTTTACTGAAGCAAATGTTCGAAATGGTGCCTGTTTGCTATTACATATTTTGCAATCGTATCTCTGAAAGAGAATCCTATATCTCTAAGGGTCTCTTCACTAATGTTTGCACACTCAGAGATAATTTGCTGCCGCATATTTGCAAGGGATGTCGTTACGATAATGTAACATTTCTCTTTTAGTGTTCCGACAGGAAAAAATCTGGAGGCATTAAATCGGGTGAACACGTAGGCCACTAACGAGGACCTCCTTGTCCAGTGCATTGATCAGGATGGTGTCCATTCAGAGCTTCACGAGATATCTATGACTAGTGGGCTGGACAGCCATATCGTTGAAACCATGTATCCATTCTCGTTTGAAGTAGGATATCTTTCAGTAGTATTGGCAAAATATTGACTAAAAGTTATAATGAAATCTAGACCTCTCACTGTTGACAACTCCATTCTTCGAGAGCTGCAAGATCACCAATGGTATCTGTATCGATACCAGCTCCAAATTGACTAAAAAGTCGTCATATGTTCGACATTTCACAATACCGTCTATGAAGTATGGGCCAATTGTATTATAGTATATTACGTAACACACCGCATGAAACACTGATACTACACGGTCATTGAAATTTGACTTGCCTTAACCAGTGGAGATTCTCCCCTGCCCAGCAAAGCATTTACCTGACGACGATTCGTCAGAGGAAAGTATCTGTGAATGAAAAATCATCATTGGCTGATAATTGTTGTTGCATCCAATTGCAAAATTTCAAGTGGCAGTGAAAGTCGCCCCCACGTAGGGCTTGACGCAATGACAGGCGGTAAGGGTGGTGCTTCTGTTCATACAGTATGCGCAGAACGCTTCGTCGAGAAATTCCCGTACCACGTGCGATTTACCGCGAAATAATGTGAGGATATGCAGCAGTTACAGCTAACACATCGATTGCTGCACATCCGTTCGTCGCAATCCGCGGATAGTTCGTGTGTTTTGAGCGTCTCCACCTGGCAATAAACAGTTGGATAAGACTGCGAAATGTCGTCGCAAAATGAATATTCCTCTCAGGGAACACGTTCGCATACCATCGACGAGCTTCTCCTACAAGCCTACTACAAGCAAAATACGAAGCAGTGATATTTACTCTGTTATCGTCATCCTTGCTGCTCACGTAAGAAAAGAGTTTTGCGGTCCGAATATTTAACGAAAAGTGAACTGTGCCCGCCGGTTCCTTGACCGTCGTTCGCGGTAGGGTTACAATTGTGCTAGACGCAATGGAACTACATCGTTGCACCTCAGCGTGTTCCATCTACTGCGAGAGTCTGATCACGGACAGCCATCCATGTTCGCCGTTCGTTCGTCTCAGGCGGTTATTTGAATGGTACAAAATGTATCTCAGACAATGATTAACGTATCGAACATTTACCTACCACTTTTCAATGGTTTGTTACGCATTTTGATTAGTGTCAGGTAAAGCGCCATCCATCAAGCAACGACAAAATTGTTCCATAGACACTTAAATATATTTTTTTCCGGAGAATCCTAATATGCAATAGGATTTGGGGGTCACTATTGAAGATTTCTAAGTAGACCTCTCCCACCCCTTGAGGTGCGGCAGTTGGGTCAAGTTTAGTGTCACTGGATGTCCCCTTTCGAGACGAACAACTTTTAGTGTAACCGTTTTTTCATCCGGGTTGTGGTGTCTGAGATATTTCCATGAGCAATGTTACAAGATTTGTAACTGTTTAAGTCTTGACCACAATGTAGCGACGATCCCTTGAACAAAAAACTGTGTCATCAAAAACTAAAAACCTGAAATAGAAAAAATTAGAACACTGAGAAAAGATTACTAAGGAAAAATCACAAAAAATGCTAAATTAATACTTCTCAAAATGAAGAAACTGGAATAATATTAAACCCACATTATCTACCATTGAGGTAATGCTAAATCTGTTATTTAATGAGATATCAGACAATCAGTACTAAAATTGCATAATAATTCTGTAGTAAATATAAAGAACATGCCACCAGGTTCCAGCAGAGGGCGACTGCCCCCTCTTGTGCCCTGCTGCGGAAGCCCACGCCTGGGGCTATTTCCCTTGTAACGTTATCTGAATGCTACCTAGGCTGGCCAATCAAAACCCCTGTGGGTGTTTGACGTCAAGGCATGGGAATCAGCAAGAATTTAGCCAATTAGTGAGATTAACATAAAGGAGCTTTCCTTTATATAATTGATTTGCTCAGTCTGAAAAATTAATGATTTTATTTATAAGAACTGAAAGTTACTCACTTAACACTTTTGAGGCCAATTACTTTGGTACCCAAGCAGTATGCATATTTCAAAAGCGTACGAAGGTACATGTTTTTAAATTAACAGTATGGATATAGATGCCACCTCTTTGATTAAACAGTCTGAAATTATATTCACATATGATTAAATTCAGGATATCTAACGAGTTACAAATTATAGCTAGAAAATATTCACAAAAAGTTAGTTCGTGTACCAGTAACGTTAGAGTGACGCTGGCAGTTCAAAGGCTGAAATTTAAAAAAGACTCTGAAAAACGTTTATTTAACTCCGATGACACCATTTTTATGTACACAATTTCACAGCAGATCATATTAATGGATCCATTACATTGTTTTTGTGATTTCTGTAATTTTTTAATGTGAAATGGCATAATTAAAGGTGAAAGAATGTGTTTCTTACGCTACATTTTTTTGGTTAATTGGGGAAAGTGTAACGCAGGGCCAGTATATGATTGGACTAACGTGGGAAACCTTCCAAAGCCATTCTGTGATTGGTCTGTTCTAGTCTCTCCACTCTGTCATGTTATTGTGCACTCATGTCATCAGATGTGCAAAATGCATGGCTGTGTTACTGCATAGGGCGCTGCATTGCACGTCGTAGAGTTTTAGAAGATTCCATTCATGGAGGGGACGTATTTTCGACCTTGCAGTATTTCTTTCTTTTTCGTTTTACCTAAATTGTAAAATGGGATTTTCTTTGTTAGAAATTCGATTCCACTATGAGAGAAAATAGACCACCAGATTCCATGAGCGGGCAACTGACCACTATTGTCCCTTTCGTAGACGCCTATGGTGCCCCAGGGAAATGTGTTGGGATTCCTGTAGTTCGTGTTGGCTGTCTGGCATCAGCAGTACTAACCTCAAACTTAACAACCTTCAAACCGAACATTAAACAAATAACTTATGTAATTAACGAGAGAAGAAACTGAAATAAAAGTTACACATTCCTTTAAGAGAACTTTGTGTCTCGCACTTCTATCGAGTTGATGTTCACTGATAGACTAGTCAGTACATGAAAATATATACGGAATCATTGGCTTTTCACTAAAGCGTAGTTATTCGTAGTTCATTCACATTGAACTCAAAACTTTCTGGAAATCTGTAAATCTTAGGTAAAGTCGTAACTCATACTCACTGGTCCACTCAATAAACTCATGCTTGCCTACAAAATGGTCCCTAGAATTCTGATTTCAGTTTAAACCCCATATTGATAAATATCCTACGAAGAAGTGACCGTGAAATGTATTGTAGGCATCAAGAATGGCCCTTCTTGCGGATCCTTGGGTTGCTGTTAAGTTCTTTCCATTAGGTTGCCTAGATTATTTTAATGCAACAAAATCGTAACAAAGAACCTGCTACGTTGACGTAAATCCAAAACGTGTAACATTTGAAATTTTGTGTAGTCTGTACGCTTTATGACCTCATTAGCTATTTTATACATACCACTTTAGGTTCTGTCAAAATAAATTGGTAATGTACCTACATGAATCACAATGAGAGCATTTCACGATATTTTCTCGTTTACCTGCATGCTTCGATCAATATTTGTATGGGGAAACAATATATTTTCAGGCATCTATGGTTATACGTTATTTTAATACCTAGAGAACTTTAGTTGGATGTTAAGTCTTATGGACTTACGAGTTCAAAGGTGCCGATGAGAACGCTTCCCGTCTGCAGAGTGCAGCCGCAGCAACAGTAGTCCAGCATAGGCACCCTCATTGTGAATCTGAAATAGTGTGAAAATTGGCATTTGTGATATGAAAACCTGGAGTCTAAGACATAATCTAGGCTGCGGTAACGGTACATCGTAATAAGCACGATGTGCAGTCCCCAGGATCAAAATCAAAAGTATATTTATTTCGATTTTTCGATTCTTTAATTACTCAAAATAAGATCAGTTTCTATGTACGCAGTATTCTACCTCTATTTACTGCCTGATAGATGGTTCAGTTAGGAAATACCCAGTATTTGACGATTACTGTCTTCTGGATATCCTTAGCAGAGTCAAATCTTGAATTCTTCAAGAGCATTTTCCATTTTTGGAAGATAAACACAGTCAGTATCGTTTTCAACTTACAGGATTTTGAAGGGCCTTTTTCCAGACTTGGAATGCCCTTCGCCCTATGTGGAACTCTAATGTCTTGTTTGACGATTGTCGGCAAAACTCTAACTTTTGTCACTAGTATACCCACATACACATACTCTGCAAGCCACCAAATTGTTAAACACACTGTGCACCACTGCTAGTCCTTGCCGTCTCTGTTCCACTCGCAAATGAGGGAAAACTGATTATGTAACCGTACAAGGCCTAATTTCATTTGTCTTCGTGCTCATTACAAGAGGTGTACATTTGTGGCAGTACACTAGTTCTGTAATGAATCGCATATGCCGATAGTCTAAGCTTCCTCATAAGTATTTACGGGAAAGAACATCTATCTTCCAGGTATTCCCATTTGAGTTCACTGACCGTTTCCGTTAAGTGTATTGTAAGCAGAACACAGTGATTTTTGCTCCAACTAAAATTTGCGTCCAGAACTGATAATGAGAAGTCAACCCCTGTCCGAACTTCACAAATTTTTGAGCAGGCAGATGAGCTGAGGCCCCGTATGTGATGTTTTACTTCATAATAACTACTTGTGAAAAGTAATTGAGATGATCGGACGAGAACTGAAATGCCAAAAGTTTTACCATCTGAAGTGAACACAATTTATTTTGTTTCTTGTCTGTCACAAAATATTTACTTATGAGCGGATCTTCAGATATTGCAATGGAAAACATAGAAACCAAATTACAAAAATGAAATTTAAAATAATATCTCTCTTACTTAATAAACATAAAGTAAGATACGGTTACAAGAACTGGCTCATCAGTCTGCATAATTGTCATCGGAAGGATACAGATAATCCACGGGGAACGGTTGAGGTGTCTCATGTACATTTGACATGTTGTCATGTTCCATACTAACTAAAAAGCCACGAGCATGCACATGTACAGAGTGAACATTAATAAAACCGAGAAATGACGGGGATGGCTTCCTAAATGGAAATGGAGGAGAAAACGTCATATGATCATCTGTCGTAAATGCGTCGTAGCCACGGTACATGGCGCTAACAAATGAAAGTTCCTCTGACTACGTGCCGTGGTTTCCTTATGTGTTGCAGGCTGCGTAATGGCGCAGCAAACTGTAAACAGCATAATGGTCCGGTATTCATGTCGGGAACAAGCCGAGATGGTGTCTGTGTACAGCCAAACGGATGGAAACGGACGAGAGGCAGCACGGCTGTACCAAAACAAGTATCCTCACAGACACCAACCACACCACACAACTTTTCAAGCCATTTTTCTGCGTTTGCGTGGTGACGGGTCCTTTCAGACAGACGAAAGTGCAGAGAGGCGGCGGACTGTGCGTACACCAGATCCGGAGGGTTATGTTCGACAGAATATTGATACGAACCATAGTACAAACTCCAGGCAAGTAGTAACCATAGTAACACTATGTGCATCCGGCATGACAACTACTACTATCCGTATCACTTGCCACGAGTACAAGAATTATCACCAGCAGATTTCTCTCTACGGGAATGATTCTGTCTATCCTTTTTGGACCAGAACAAAACAATTTCGGGATTTCTGTCATCAATCCTCTTCACCGACGAAGCAGTCTTCACAATAACTGGCATCATCAGTCTGCATAATTGTTCAAAAATGGTTCAAATGGCTCTGAGCACTATGTAACTTAACATCGGATGTTATCAGTCCCCTAGAACTTAGAACTACTTAAACCTAACCAACCATCACACACATCCATGCCCGTAGCGGTCGCGTGGTTCCAGACTGAAGCGCCTAGAACCGCTCGGCCAACACCGTCGGCTGCATAATTGTCATCGGTAGGATACAGACAAGCCTCGAAGAATGGTTGAGGCGTCTCGTTAGCATCGGTTCAACAACGATGTGTGGGTACGGGTTCTTATACCGCAACGCCTAAACGGAGCAACGCACCTAGACTTGCTGCGGAATACCCTGTCCGAGATTCTTGAGGATGTGCCTTTGACAGTACAAAAGGTCATGTGGTTTCTGCATGAAGGAGCGCCACCCGACTACCGCTTTACAGTTCGCCAACACCTCAACAACATATTCGCTGATAGTTGGATAGGACGCGAAGGCCCTGTATCACGACCTGATAGATCACTGGACTTAAAGCCGCTAGATTTTTACCTCTGTCGGCATCTGAAAAGCGTTGTACATGATGAACCAGTTACTGATATGTGCCGGCCGTGGTGGCCAAGCGGTTATAGGCGCTTCAGTCCGTAACCGCGAGACTGCTACGGTCGCAGGTTCGAATCCTGCCTCGGGCATGGATGTGTGTGATGTCCTTAAGTTAGTTCGGTTTAAATAGTTCTAAGTTCTAGGGCACTGATGACCTCAGATGTTGAGTCCCATAGATCTCAGAGCCATTTGAACCATTTGAACTGATATGTAGACCCTCCAACAGCTTGTTCACGACGCTTGTGACACTGTTAAGAGAGAGGCCGGAACGCGCGGCAATCCATGGTGCGACATCGAAAACTCATACATTGCATACCATGGGGGGCACTTGGATCAACAGTTGTAACGTGGATGTGATGCAACTCTGTACTATGTTTCGGGACGATTTGTTGTCGTTGCACGCACATTGTCTATGTCTGGAAATTGACACATGTTCATAGTACCTTTTTTTCCTCCAATTTCAGACAGGAATGCGTCCCTGCAGTACGTCGTGGTTATTGACACTCATCCTGTATAGGTAGCATAAACTGCACATAGTTTTACCGCCCACTCCAAGCACTAAATACGCGTGTTATCTATACGTCACGTCAGAATATCAAAACTGTTTTCCTTGTAAATTTAACTGTGTATCAAAGTCAATACACTGGTAAGTGGAAGATATATGAACATTAAAACTTGTATGTTAAGCAAGATACTGTTTAACAGGACGGAGTATGCATCATACAATAAGTTAAGGAATGAAAAAGAAAACAAAAATAATTAAGGTGGCACTGCTTAGTATGATTTTTCATATTAGGACACAGAACAGTTCATAAATGAAATAAAAGGTTTAAACGTTAAATCAACTAAAATCAGTGCGTATTTTTTTCAACTGGCTTTCGGGAAGTGCCCACACAGCCATCTCAACACTGGAAGATACCATAGAGTGAGTCAACATTTCGTAACATTCATTAGGGCCAAGTAAGAAGCTATAGTACGAAGTTATTCGAGATGTGATCAAAAGGTAACGGGATTTATTTTAAGTTAACGGGTTTTATACATCTGATTTTCAAAATTTTTTCATCTTGCTGTTGCACATGTTCCTGACGTGTGTTTTCATTTTCTGCTATTTTGAGTATTTAGTTTGTTGTTGACAGTCAATGGTTGTACGTGTTTTGACATCTCGGCGAATTTTTTATTTTGAAAATGGTGGATCAAAGAATTTGCATTAAATTTTCCTTTAAAAATGCAGTAAAGTGCACCACCGCATTCGAAACGTTGACTGTGCCTTTTGGCGAATCTACTTCGAGTAAAACAAGAGTTTACGAGTTTTATAAACATTTCGAAGAGGATCGAGAATATGTTGGAGACAACGACCGTCCTGGACGCCCTCGCATATGAGTTACCGACAACAAAGTAGAAGAAGTAAAGAAAATGGTTCTGGAAAATCGCAAAATCATCATCAAAGTGGTTGCTGATGGTGTTGGCATAGCCTTTGACTAATGAAAATTCATTTTTGGATGTTTTGGGCATGAAACATGTAGCAGCAAAATTAGTCCCGAAATTGTTGAGTTTCGACCAAACTCGACGTCAGAAGACATGGCTCAGAAATTGCTAATTGAAGTCGATAACCACCAGAACTTCTAAAGAAGATTATAGTGGGTGACAAAAAATGGGTATACGGGAACGACGACGCAACCATGGCCCAGTCGTCCCAATGCAAACTGACTGTAAAATCAAGACCGAAAAGTTCAAGTTCGACCACACCTGAAGGCTCTTCTCACTGATTTCTTCGATTACAGTGGGACAGTGTCTCATGAGTTCCTGCCTTATTGTCGTATGGCCAGTAAAGGATACTATCTAGAAGTCTTGCGCTCTTTGCTTCAAGCAGTCGGAAGAAAATGACCAGGATTGTGACAAAACCACTCGTGGAAATTGCATCACGATAATGCTTGTTCCCAGTTCCAGCTCAATGCTTGTACGTGGTTTTTGGCAAAAAACAAAACTGTTATTTTGCCTCACAGTATTCGCATGTCACCCTGTGACTTTTTTCTATTCACGAGGCCATAAAGAACCATGTAAGGCCGTCGTTTTGCCATCACTGATTACGTAAAAACAGAATCACTGAACCAGCTTACCACTACAACGGAAAGTGAGCTCCAGGAGTGTTTCCGAGACTGGAAGAAGCGCTAGTACAAGCGTGTTTTATCTAAGTGGCAGTTCTCTGAAGGGGTCAAAGGTAATGAATAAATAAAGATTCTTTAATAACAACGAGAATTCCCGTTACCTTGTGATCACACCTCGTATATGCTTAGACTTGTTACACTATTTTCATGCCATTGATGACGGTACGAAGATAAGGAAAACGTAACTCTCAGTCCAAGAGCAGAGAAAAATTTCCATTTGGGATGGGGATTGAACTCTGGCCCTTTTGGGTAGCAAACTGCCACGCTGACCCCACAGTGACTGAGACGAACCAACCATATATACGGTAGGTAGTTATGTCGACCATAGGTGGCGCTCTTTTCCCGGCAGCAGGATGTTTATGTCGCTGGTCATTTGCATGGCGGTGTCATCGCGGTTTGGGCAGAGCGGCACATTAACTCACGGCGCTAACCAGCCAGCGGATAAGCCAAGCATTCGATAATTAATTTTAAAACAAGTATTACTGACAAGTTAGTTTTCTTCTTTCAAAAGTCAGCCTGTCTCCTTCCTTTTTGAAACGTACATCTCCAGTTCTTCTGAAACGTCGAGTAGTCTGTTTTTTTGTGTTTTGTTCATCACTTCCGTTTGCTCTTCAGTGTTATCCTTGCCACATTTCTACCTAAGCCAAGCTAACTCCGTTTTGATACTTCACATTGATACTCATTAGAAAATTGGAGCCTTACTAAACGTGACTGTTCAAGCTGCCCACTGGGGTGGACAAGGACGTTTGAAGTACAGGTGGACCGATACTTACAGGGAGCGTTACCGGTGGTCGAGGATTCTCGATGCGTAGGTAAAACTTACAGAATAGGTAATTCCCTGGAAGACTGGGTGCCAATTTCACAGAGTTTCGTATTGGCGCAAATTTCATAGGATGAAGCTTCCATACAAGCTGAAGCTGTGTCAGCTGCCCCTACCTGGCCATTTAGTATAGACTAGCAGCCATGTAATCCTCTGCCAACGGGTATGTAGGGGCATGGGATCAGCACAGCCTTCTCTCAGTGTCAGCTTACCCGACATTGGAGCCAAGACTTCCCATTCAATGAGTTCCTCAACTAGCATCACGAGGCTGAGTGGATCCTGCTTCAGTCCTCCCACCACAGAAAAATCCCTGGACATACCGAGAATCGAACCCAGACCATCCGCAAAGCAGTCACAGTGGCTGACTACTGAACTATGGAGGACACGTACCACATGTCATTTCCGTAATAGTCGCGTGTTGATCTAACCTGCCACTAAGAAATTGAGGAGAACACCTCTAAACTGCTTCGATATATTTCTTTAATCCCCTTTGGGAGGGGGTGGGGGGTGGGAGGGGGACAGGAGTAATCAAGAATGGATCATACAAGTGTTTTACAATCACATCCATTATACATTGAGGAAAAAGTCACAACACCAAACAATAATTAATGTATAGTAGGGAAATTTCGGGAACACATTTGCCAAGGTAACATTTTTAAGTGATTAAGACTACAATGTAACGGGGTTATGTATGAGATATATGAGACACTGCAAATATGAAAGGCTGGTACATTGATAAACGTTGTAACAGCCAGAATGTGGAATGCAAGCATACAGACTTGCATACATAGTGTTTCACATGTGGTCGATGTCAGTTAATGGGTTGGAGTTCGATGCCTGTTGCAGGTGGTCCGTCAATAAAAGGATGGTTAATACTGGTTGTAGATGGTGCTGGAGCTGTCACCCGATGATGTCTCACATGTACTAGATTGACGACAGTTGTTGTGCTCGAGCAGGCCAAGGTAACATGCCGACAATCTGTAGAGCAAGTTAGATTAGAGTAGCGATATGTTGGCGAACGTTATCCTGTTGTAAAACACTGCCTGGAATTCTGTTCATGAATGGGAGCAAAACAGATCGAACCACCAGACTGACGTCCAGTTTTGCAATCATGATGCCTGTTATAACCACGAGGGTGCTCCTTCCGTCATAAGAAATCGATTCTCAGACACTAAATCCAGGTGTAGCATCAGTGTGTGTAGCATGCAGACAGATTGATTGCAGCCCCCCAACTGACCGCCTTCTAACCAACACACGGCCTTCACTGGCGTCGAGGCAGAACCAGTTTTCATCAGAAAATACAACACTCCTCCAACCTGCCTTCCAATGATGTCACCGAAGTCGCAAATGATCGTGATTTGGGCTCACGCTACTGGGCGTGTAGCTCGGAGCCGTCCTTAAACTAACCGATTTATAACACTTCATTTTGTCTCTTTGGTGCCAACAGCTGCTGCAGATGCAGGACGATGCCTCAAACCCATACGCCGAACAGGATAGTCTTCCCTCTCGGTAGCGCGACGTGGCCGTTCGAAGCTTGGTCTTCTAGCACCACCACATTCTCGTGATCACCGCTGACAGCAGGCATGTACAGTGGCTCCACTCCTGGCATATCTTTCTGCATTATCGCAGAAGGAACAGCCAGGTTCTAGTAGTCCTGTTACAAGACCTCGTTGAAACTCAGTCAGGTTTGATAAAGACTGTCATCTTTGAAATTCTTGAACTTGTATTGCTACACATAATACGCTGTCGTTCTGTCAATATAGCATCAAACTTTAATCTTGTCACAGTTTATCATTTTTATTGGCAAATATGGTTTTCATTGGTAACATATGTCAAAGCATCAGTGACATATGATACATCTGCAATACCTTTTAATGAGTATCTCGACTGATTTAACGATTTTTTCTGTTTTGTCTTTTTTCGTTTCAAAACCGAACTCTTTAGCAGAATAAATATAATTATTACAGACTGCACATTGTTATACATTTTGTAAAACTCGTACGTGCTGCTGACCAACGCCTAAGCAAGATTTTGAGTTTGATACCACACACAGCAAAACAGGCGACCTTGGATTATCAACGTACAAAGGTAACACTTATAAAGTGTGACGCTGCAATCAGTTTCATAAGACGATGTATTACTTCCTGCATTACTCGCCCAAGCTAAAATTAAGTTTAGGAATGGGGTTACTAAGAAGTTAAGAGAATATTACGAGAATAAGTGGTTGAAAGACGAGTTGAAAGCCAAATATAAATGGAAATCTAACTTCAACAAAAAACTTAACATGGCACAGTTGTTTTTGGGGAAAATTTTGAATATTTTATACACTGACATTGTCTTTGAAGTTGTGGATGAATTTGTTAATTTAGAGAGGCAGTCTTTTATAGAGAGCCATAACAGAAAATTGACAGTCTTAGTTTAAAACAGTTGGCTGGTTTTAGAAATACTGATCCTGATTTTAAATTTTATGATGGTTGGTAAATATAATTGATGCTATGTTTTCCAATGAGGAGCTCCGTATACTCAAAAAAAGGTCTTAGTATAATTTATGTTCTCCGGTAGTGACAAGAAACTGTAGAGACTTATAGTTGTTACAAAGGTGTCAACAGACAAAACTGAGAGTTCCCTTGCTCATAAAAACTTTATTTGTAGGAAGGTGGCTAAATTCATACAGCATCGCATAAGGAAAAATAAGAGGTCTAACACTAATAATTTTGAATATCATATGGTAAAAAAGATTAATTCTAAGCTAACAGAAAACTGGGATTTAGTTCTGAGAGCTTATAAACGAAATTTCTTGTTGTCATTTATACAGATGATTACATTAGCAAAACATATGAATTCTTTGAAGCTAATAACATTGTGAGATTAGATGGTGATCTCACATACTTGTACTTTCTCAAAAGACCCTTTAAACATAAAATGAATAATATTCAATTTCTGTTTTCTGAAAAACATAAAAAGAGAGTTCTGGTAATGAACCCCAAATCACCAAAGCTTTGATGTCAACCCAAGACACACAAAAATAGTATTCCATTAAGACCAATTGTTAATTTTATTGAAAGCCCAGTACATTTAATTTGTGAGAAGCTTAATTATATCATCAACAATAACTATGCATTACAACAAAAAGTATTAAGAGTGCCAGACATTTAATAGATAATTGAAAAATATTGAATTCCCTCAAAATATCACATGATGCTCTTTTGATGTGGTTAACTTATGTACTAATGTACCAGTTGAAGAATCTATTGAGTTTGTTAGACAAATTTTTTTCCAAGACAGAAGGTTATCCTTACAGTTCACAGTACAAACTGAAGACAACATAGGCATAACTTATTTAGATTTCAGAGTGGAAACACAATCTTAGACATCAGTTTAACTTACATAGAAACCCTACAACCACAGATGTAATAATATCCAGCCATGTCACCCAATTACAGACGAACATGCCTTGTTCAACTCTATGCTGGAACGAGTTCAACGATTGCCATTGTCTGATGAAAACATAAATAAAGAACTAAATATTGTAAAATATATTGCAAGCAAAAATCGTTATAACCCCAATTTAGTACAGAAACTATATTTAAAAACTCTAAGCTAAAGAGAAGTTAGGTAGACCAGAAATCACTTTGGAGAACTGAATATAATGCAATGTGACAAAATGTGTATTAGCCAAACAGCAAGGAAATTAAGAATTAAATTTAATGAACATTCCTGTCCAAGTATTATCTCTGCATTAAATTCACATTTAAGATGACACAGTCATACACTGGATAGAATTACTGATCATATGGAAAAGTTGCATACAACTGAAAAAGATATGATTACAAACCTTCTACAAGAAACAGAGATTTTTGAATGTAGGATTATTCATCCAGAAAAAGATCTCAATGAGCAGGTGGAACTTAAAATGAAAGTTTCTGAAATAATTTCATTGAGAGTTTCAAATATTTGAGTGAATCTTCTTAAACTACAACTATTTTCAATTATGCCCTCCCTTTTTATTTCAACTGTGTCTCCCCCCATCTACCCTCGTCATTACCCACTTTCCTGTTTTTTAACTTATAGGGTTTTTTAGCATACATGTTTTACTTTGACATTTGGCATCTCTTTATGGAATTTAAGTTACAACATTTTGTGATTGTGTGACGTTGGATGACATATTCTCGTAACTAATGTGCAACTGTTTAGGTGTTTTGAACACATATGTTTTACTTTGACTTTGTATTGTACCATATCTGTTTATTAATTTTTATATGTACGAAAAATTGAATTTCAAATACGTTTTGTGAGTGTGCAAATTTGGATGACATCGTCTCATAACTAATGTTAATAGTTTGAATTTATACCATACATCATCACAAGAAAATGGGCAGATTGTGACATAAGCATAAAATTTTAGATTTTTCTCATCTACATATTCTGCATTTCTTTTGTATTTCCCTTCACTCTTAAAATTGTATTTCCTTCATATCAATTCACTTTAATGCATATTTTTGTCAAATTTGGTTTGTCTGGTTGTAATTTCATGGACTACCCTGTAGCTTGTGATTTACGTGCTTACATTTTTCACTAGATTGTAAAAAATTGTATATTCTGACATTCGTCAGTCCAGTTATTCTTTTACTTTATATTTATTTCATCAATGTTTTTATGTATTGCCAAGCAAGTGTAGAACTGTTAACACTTCTGTTTTGTAATCTAATTATCGCAGAAGTGTTTAATACCAACTTCATAGGATTTGGTCAAGACTGTCATCTTTGTCCTTCTGCCAATGTGCAATTAAACTTTAATCTTGTCACAATTTTTCATTTTTATTGGCAATTACGGTTCTCAGTAACAAATGTCAAAGCATGTACGACATGTGGTATATCTGCGATAATTTTTGTATTTCGATTGATTTAACGGTTTTCCCTGTTTTATCTTATTTCGTTTGGCATTGTCAGATTGTCCAATTTTGTTTGTTATATAGCTGCCGCTGATGATGGTTTAGTAACGAAACCGGCAGCAGAATAAATAACATTATCATAGACAGGACAGTGTTATGCATTTTGTAAAATAGCATCAACTCACCCCACCCAGTCTCAAACGTAACTAAGGCCTACGACCGTTACAACGTATATTTAGAGAAAACCAGATTTGCATCCTCGTAGTGGTGCTACTAGCACCACTCTTATGCGACTGGCGCGATATTTGAATAGACATCATCTTTTAGATGTAGATAAAGGCCTACCTACTTTCCTTTTGTCTCTCACAACTTCTTGAAGTTGCGATTTTTTTCCCTGGAGTGTACATCAGCTATACTTTTCCTAAGGAGCTCAGTAAATAGGAGGGCTAGGTTTGTTACAACAATTGACTGGAAACCGAAGTGAAAATGAAAGATGTTTTATTTGCAACTTTTCCTTCCAGACACTGCTCTACATAGTCGTTCTTCCGTCTTAGACATTTGTCATAGCGCCCTACTGACATTCCAGTACCTTCGTCCCAGAAGGCAGCCGCTTGTGATTTCTTCATTTCCCTACGCTGATCTGTAGCTCGTTTTCTATGCCAAAATACTGTCCTCATGTGAGCAAAGTGATGAACGTCAGTGAGAGTAACGTCCGACCTGTAAGGTGAGGGACCAGACACCTCCCATTTATATTTTATCGATTTGATTTAGTTAAACAGCACCCCACTAATACTTCATACGAACGTTGCATGATTTTTTCCATACTCATCTGTATTACCTTACATTTTTCCATATTTAGAGGAAGCTGTCATTCAACATGCCAAGCAGAATATCTCTCCAAGTCTTACTATATTCTCTTATTGTCACTGAACGACGACACACTCCAGCGGCATTGGGAAACATTTAAAGATTCTAGCTCAAATCGTTTATGTATTCAGACAAGAAGTGTGTTGTCGGTTCTGGTACGTAGCGATGTCATCACCGCCTTTACTAGACTAATTGGAGACGAACACGTTTTTTTTAAATCATGCAACAAAATAAAAGTAATTTCCAGCCACATCACTACTCCCTCCCTCATTTGCATTTACACTTTCACACTGAAGACCAAAGGATGTATGCCTCAAGGCATTTAATGATTAAAATACATATAATGTAACAACACAAAATCTAAGCTGATGAAACATGAAATCATGCCTGGGTGATCAATGGGAGAAGAAAAAATTAACCATTTACCCTGGGAACATATTAAAATATTCTACCAAATAATCTATGTCAAAGGTCAGGCAGAGAAAAATTGCGGCCCTAACACATTTCTCTGGGGTACGCCTGAAGGTACACTAGTCTCTGAGAACATTAACCATCGTAGTAATGTCAGCTAAAAGTTCTCGTCAAAGGCAAATAACGACAAGACACAGCTCTTCATTTCCTCCTCTGTTGGAACGTATGTGACAAACATTGCTCACACACTGTGTTGTTCAAATCTTCCCTTAGTATCCGCAAAACCAATTCTTCACGGATTTCTAGCATGTAATGATCTGATTTAACTTAGTGACAGCTGCGAGGCTCCCCTTGTCCCGAATTGGTTATAATCGACCATTCCGTTCGTAGCACAATGCCAGAAAAAAATATATTAATACACTTGGAAAGGCAGCGTAAATTTTGTTCCGATGACGGCATATAGCACTTGGGGTTGGGGGGGGGAGGTAGTAGTAGGTGTACTGATAATGGATTCATCATCGTCTGCCAACAGATAGCGTAATGGCATAGGTACTAGAGAGTCAGCTGTGTCTACCTTTTGTTAGGGAATGCTCACAGCCAGAACACTCAGTGGGTGCAAACATGTAAAGCAAGCTGCCACATAGATGCATTGGTGCTTCCTACAGCCCAGTGAGGGAGTTTTAAAGGGGTCATCTTGATGCCTTCCGAGTGGCGAGAATTGTCACTCAGGTTGGATGTACTGCGTTTGTTGTTAAAGCATGCTATTGTCAGTGGTCACGTGATAGTTCTCACATCTGTAGACGAGTTTCTGGACGTCCATGCAACATAGACGCCCGCCAGGAACGTCGTGTTGTAAGTGCAGCAGTGCCAGGTCGTACGGCTACCACAGCACAGAGAAAAGGGCTTGTGAACCCAGACATGTCATCACAGCTGTTGTGAAGCAGCTATTAGCACTGGCACTGCGGGCACTCAGACCTCTAGCCCGCCTTCCACTCACACCACAGCATCTATGTGCACAGCCCGACTGGTGGCGTTAGAGGTTCCGTTGGAAGATAGAAAAGCGTGCCATGGTCTCCAGTGACGAAAGCAGATCCTGCCTGTATGTTTGCGAGTATGATGTAGACCTGGTAAGCGCTGTTTGTCTGTCCCTTTGGGTTCATCATTCGTCCAAGACATTCTTCAACCCCCCCCCCCCCCCCCACCGTGCCATATGGTCAGGGTTGCGATAAGCTAGTTCATCCGTGGCGTTTCTCTATGGGACGCTAATCAGTGCCCGATATGTGCAGAATGTTGTTAGACCCGTTCTTCTGCCGTTCTTGCTGCAGGAAGGTGATGTATTGCTCCAACAGGATAGTGCTTGTCCACACACTTTCCGTGAAACCCAACGTGCTCTACAAGAAGTGCAGGGACTTCCCTGGCCAGCAGACTTGTCTCCAGTCGAGCACGTGTGGGATACGATGGGACGAGGAGTGACTAGTTCGACTTGTCGAACAAGAATTAATGCATAACTATGTGAAACGTCGAGTAGGCGTGACTTGACGTATCCCAGGACAGTATCTGACGTGTGTACGATCGACTGAACGTCACAGTCAGCAACTGGATTGCTGCCAGTTGAGACTACACCACTTATTGAGATGGGTGTTTCAGCATGGGTCGATACATGGTACCTCAGAATCGCGTGGTTACTGATTTGTAAATGTAATCATTTCATGTGCTTCACGTGCACTGTTGCAACAGTAACTCTTGACTGAACTGGAAACCTTTAAATGATGTACTGTTTTATCTGGTGGTGCATATTCACGTCCTCCAGCCAACACAAAAGATTTGTGCCACCCAGTGACGGTTGTGCGGCTCAGTGCTGATTCGTCGTACTAAAACACTTCAAATGTCAATGAAAAGTTATATCTGTAGCAAGCTTTTTCTACCCACTCTTCTGTTTCTTCGCCCATCTGCCGAGTTTGCAGACACATCAGTTCGTGTAAGTACACATGCAATGTATCACTCGTGGCTGCAGCTCCTGGCTATTCGTCGTCTTGTCTACTGCTGTCGCCGGAGCCAGCTTCCGATATGTGAGAGAAGGGGACTACGTACTGCTTGAAGATGGTAAGTCGATCTTTCGAAAACCCTTGTACATGATGTATGCCTCACTATGTTGTGATGGTGAAAGGGCTACTGACTTTCCCACGATACCAGGTGTTTTACAACACCTATCGGAAATTATCTTTTTTAAAATCCCCGAAGCCAAAACCAGACTTCTTTCGAGGACTACAACCAGCCGCAGCAGCAAATGACCAACGACAGTATCTCCATTCCGCTTTTGAGGTTGATTTAAAGGTGTGAAATACGACTGGGAGGGAGACCTTGGAGGTATCGGAGGCGACTCGCCGACGTTTTGAGACTCATGTGATTTTTAAAGAGTGTTGAGTGTGTCTAGCTGGGAGCAGTGATCCTCTCTGATCAGCTAAGTTGATTTTACAGTCCAGAGTTTTCGAATTTGTTCCTGTATGCCTTGCAATACCGGTTACCTTCCCAGTTATTTGTTGGATATATTCTAATGCCTGTCTTCAGTTTTTATCCTCTACAGATCACTCTAGTACTATGAAAGTTATTACTTGATGCCTTAAAAGACAACCTGTCATCCTCCCACCTCCTTATCAGTGTTTTCCATCCAATCCTTTATTCGCAGATTTTGCGGAGAACCTTCGCATTTATCTTATCAGTTCACCTTATTTTCAACACCTTTCTCTAGGCGGTTTTTGAACACTACAAAACAGATTTTGGACCACTGGTTTTCGCTGGTTATGAAATGCCCACATGCAAGCACAATATACTAAATTGATAAAAGTCCTACGACACCTCTTAATATATTGTAGGATCTCCTTTTACCCGGGGGAAGTGCAGTAACTCGACGTCTCATGGTCTCAGAAAGTGGTTAGAAGTCTGAAGCAGAAATATTGAGGCATGCGGCCTCTGTAGCCGGTGCAAGATTTTCAGCACGAATTGACCTTTCGATTATGTCCCATAAATGTTAGATGGTATTGATGTCGGGTGGCCAAAATCGTTCGCTTGAACTTTTCAGAATGTTCTTGAAACCAGTCACCAAAAGTTGTGGCTCAGTGACATGGCACATTGTCATCCATAAAAATTCCATCGTTGTTAGCTGCAAGTAGCCTCTAATCAGCAGAACAATACGATTTCCTGTCAGTGATCTGTTCAGTAGCCCCATAGAACCCAGTCCATTCCACGTAAACACAGCCCACACCGTTATGGAGCCGTCATCAGCTTGCACAGTGCCTTGTAGACAATTTGGAGCCATGGCTTCGTAGAGTCTACGCCACACTCGAGCCCTACCACCTGGAATCAGGACTCATCTGTTCAGGCCGCGGTTTTCCAGTCGTCTAGAGTCCGATCGATAAGGTCATGAGACCAAGATAGTCGCTGCAAGCGATGTCGCTCTATTAGCAAAGGTTCTTGCGATGTTCGTCTGCTTACATAGCCCATTAACGCCAAATTTCAGCACACAGTCCTAACGAATACGTTCGTCTTACGTCCAACATTGATTTCTCCGGTTATCTCATGCAGCGTTTTTCCTCTGTTACTACTGAGAACTCTACGCAAAAACGGCTGCTCTCGGTCGTTAAGTGAAGGCGTTGTCCGTGAGGAGACGTAACTCCTGAAATCTCTTTTTCTCACCAGGTTCTTGACACTGTGAATCTTGTAATATTGAGCTCCCTAACTATGTCCCATGCCTCCAGCTCCAACTATCATTCCGCGTTAATAGTCTGTCAGTTCCGGTTGTGCGGCCATAATTACGTCGGAATCTTTTACACATGAATAACCTGAGCCCATATGACAGCTCCACTAATTCACTGCCCTTTTATACCTCGTGTACGTGATACTGCCGTCATCTGTGTATGTGCATATCGCTATCGCATGACTTTTCTCACTTCAGTGTATGTCAACAGAATTTTAAATCCATAATCCACACTCACAGTACTCGCACCGCTGTACTCAAGATCCAGAATGCATAGAAAGGGACTGGTTGATAACAGTTACAAAATATGTGATCAGAAAATTTATATTTATTTATCAGATCTTTCTACTGACACTTCTAGCGTAGCTTTACAACAGCATCACAAACCTCAGCCTATTAAATACGTTGCTGGTAACAACACATATGTCTTTTATTGAGCCGATGCACAAACATCTCACAATCATAGATGAAATGAAAACGGGTTTTAAACCTTTGGCGCAGAAAAGAGTTCATTTACCAAGATAGCATATCACCATGCCTATCTTTTATCCGCAGCCGACTAAATCTCCATCAGAAGTGAATGTCATCAGGCCAATATGAGAAATGGGCCTTACTATTTCTGTTCAGGAAGTGATAGCGAATCATGCCAAATGACACAGTCTGCTACGTGAGCACCTCTTCAGAAGTGCCAGCCAATCACAAGGTACATCTCCTGCCACTCTTTCTTCTTCTGACATTATTTTCCGGTATTAAGTTATATTCCTGAAACTTCCTGGCAGATTAAAACTGTGTGCCGGACCGAGACTCGAACTCGGGACCTTTGCCTTTCGCGGGCAAGTGCTCTATCATCTGAGCTATCGAAACACGACTCACGCCCGGTCCTCACAGCTTTACTTCTGCCAGTATCTCGTCTCCTACCTTGCAAACTTTACAGAAGCTCTCCTGCGAACCTTGCAGAAGTTTGAAAGGTAGGAGACGGGGTACTGGCAGAAGTACAGCTGTGAGGACCGGGCGTGAGTCGTGTTTCGATAGCTCAGATGATAGAGCACTTGCCCGCGAAAGGCAAAGGTCCCGAGTTCGAGTCTCGGTCCGGCACACAGTTTTAATCTGCCAGGAAGTTTCATATCAGCGCACACTCCGTTGCAGAGTGAATGTCTCATTCAAGTTATATTCCTGTTTTCGTACGTCAGATTTTAAGTTTATATTTCTTTCTTATAAATTGCAATTGCACTGCTGGTGTCCCGTTCTACTTATTTCCGTTTCCAGGTGTTGTGGGACAGTATTTGGTGCTTCCCATCGTCCCAGGAGCACCGTCAGTTCGTTTTGGCACTCGCTGGAGCCCATCGGCTCAATATTCTTGCTTCACGCGCGTACTTGTGAGAGTGTGCATGGCAGGCTGAAACGTAAGCGGTACCATGTCTCATGACTCCCATTCTGTCCTTTGCACTTAGAACTATACCCACAGAATTTCACTTAAATTTAATTCTGCATTGGATGATTACACCATTACATGCTCCCAATGCTACCCAGGTTTGTGGTTTGTGTTGTATCGTACGACATGTATACGTGTGATACTGCCAATGTTCTGTTCATAATAGAGCCGCCGCGCCTAAAAGCTCAATTAAACATGCCTGTATCTAGGAATAACACGTGGATTAGTTCCCCAAATTGTGATATTACTCTACTCTAGCTAAATGAGGATCGGTATTTGGAATGTACGAGTAAACCTAAGAATCATAGAGCAATTGGGTACTGAAAAGATATTTGATGTAAATAGAACATTCAAAGAAAACTATGCAAATTGGACAAATATTTACATAGAATGTTAACTCCTATTCATTAACCTAAATTTCAAATCGGTGAAACATCTATGAGCTGAATCGAAATCGCGCCCCCATCTATTCAACGGTAACACCAAATGGTTGGTGCTCATTAGCCTCAAAGTTAAGAAGGTATCCACCCTTACTGGCACTAGTTTTGACGAGTTCTGCTCTCAAACCAATGAACGTAGCAAATTCGCTGTTAAAGATTCTCTGTCGGCTGAACCTTGGTACGTATGTAACAGAATTCTGTGATGGGAAAGGCAAGTCTGCACATCGATCTGAGCTATGCTGCCGACCGTCGTCCAATCGAAGTGCGTTCTATAGTAAATTCCGACTACTTCAGTAAAATGCTGGACACGAATCAGTACTTCTGCTTGCTCATAAGCCAGGAGCAGAGACTTGACTCAGATGTGCTATCGTAAAGAAGCACTGCATAATGCCTTAGTCTCTACAGAGAAGCACAGATTCGTTTCTCTGCTGACAGAGCAGTGGTGAAATCAGTACTTTATCAAATCTCATAGTGAGACTGTGGTGTCACCGCTAGACACCACACTTGCTAGGTGGTAACTTAAATCGGCCGCGGTCCTGTAGTACATGTCGGACCCGCGTGTCGCCACTGTGTATTCGCAAACGTAGCGCCACCACAGGGCAGGTCACAAGACACGGACTTGACCTCGCCCCAGTTGTACGGACGACATAGCTTGCGACTAGACCTACCAAGTATTCCTCTCATTTGCCGAGAGACAGATTAAATAGCCTTCAGCTAGTCCATAGCTACTATCTAGCAAGGCGCCATGTGTCTCAGTGCTAATTGCTTACTACTATGCAAGAGATGTATTTCAACAAGAAGAACATCATTAAAAGTTAAGTAATCTACCCAATACGTTCTTTTCTTTATAGTTTTTCATCCAGTCTCCTGTTTCAGAATTTACGCCCGTCTGCGTTAGTTTCGCGTGCACCTAGCCACTCATTGTGTCGAGACCTTAGGGAATCGACACAACAATATTTTGGCGCCGAGGAGTGGTGCCGCGCCCACGTTGCAGTCTTTGTGTTATACTTGCTCTAATTTGTTTGTGTCATGGCTTCGCCGCATTCTCCAGATGTACTGTCCGAATTTTTTCGCTTGCAGAATCAGCAGACGCAGGCGTTATTGGAAGCCCTTGGACAGCTCGTCCAGGGTCAACGTGCGCTGCAAACCGATGCGGCGGCAGCCGCTTCTTCGCTACCGCAGCCACACAACGCTGTCGCACCGCCCTTTAGGCCCTTCGAGGCCACAACCGAAAGCTGGACTGAGTGGGCCGATCAGTTCAACTTCCACCTCACTGCTTATGGAATTCAAGGTAAAGAGCGGCAGCCGTTTTTGCTTTCTTGTGTCGGTGTGTCTACCTACCGGGTGATAGTGAAATTGTTTCCCCGACGCGACGTAGCAACTCTGACCTACGAGGAAATTTTGTCTGCTTTAGATGCCTATTTCAAAGAAACAGTAAATGTAGTTGCCAAACGGTATACGTTTTTTCGTACAAAACGTACGGCCGGTCAGACTACTAGGGAGTGGGTAGCAACTTTGCAAGGACTTACTAGAGACTGCGCGTTTGCCTGTGAATGTGGCCTCCCATATTCAGATACTATGGTGCGTGATGCAATTGCACAGAACGTTTCTGATGTTCGCATAAGGGAACAGATTTTGAAACTCGTTAATCCCTCCCTGCAACAAGTGATAGACATATTGGACAGGCAAGACACACTTGACTTTGCTCAGGAATCATTTGAAACTTCGCCAACAGTGTGTCACATTAATCGGCCCGCCCGGCCCGCTGCACGGGACGCTAAGCGGCCCTCGCGCCCGACTTCGCTGCGGCCGCCTAGCTTGCAACCACGTGCGCCGCGTAAGCAAGCAAATGCAGTGAAATCTTGCCCGCGGTGTGCAACTAGACATTCGCGTGAAAATTGCCCGTCACGCCAAGCTATTTGCTTTTACTGTCAAAAGAAAGGACATGTACAAAGTGTTTGCCAGAAAAAGCTTAGATCAGACACTCGCAATAATTCCAGGCCTTTTGCTTCGCGCCGGAATCGAACCCAGGACAATCAGGCTCGTGGACCTTCGCCCATGGACATCCATGTAGTTCATTCCCACCCGTCCAGTGACACTTTAGCTAACAGTGACTGTGTTCGTCCCACCCAAAGTGTGCGTCGACGTCGCCGGAAATCCCGTAAAGTCGCAAGTGCTTCTGTACCTGTCTCAGTTCAAATTGCACGTGACAGTCGCTCTTGTCGTCAACAAGACAATAAACTTTTTGTGGACTTCGACTTTGCAGGAAAAGTGATACCATTCCAGCTCGATACCGGAGCTGCAGTTTCATTGCTTAATCACGACACGTACAAACAACTGGGCCAACCGCCATTGCGTGCCGCAAATGTTACGTTAACTAGTTACTCAGGACAGCATATACCTGTGTTAGGACAGTGCAGCCTTATTGCAACCTACAAGGGACAGACAAAACTTGTGTCATTTTATGTTCTTCGTTCCTCTAGTGCAGTGAACTTGTTTGGTTTAGATTTATTTCAATTGTTTAATTTGTCTATAGTAAATCAGGTCCTATCAGTGAATCAGACTGTGCCTTCCGCCAGTGTTTCTAGTCTTTGTGAAGAATTTGCAGACATTTTTGCACCGGGCCTTGGTTGCGCTAAGAACTATGAAGCGCATTTGGACTTGAAAGACAACGCGCAACCGAAATTTTTCAGAGCGCGCAATGTTCCCCACGCATTGCGTGATGAGGTCGCCAGAACATTGCACGATTTAGAATCTCACGGTGTCATTGAACGTGTGCAGGCTTCTCTCTGGGCCTCACCCTTAGTAATTTTGCCAAAACCTTCCGGAAAATTGAGACTTTGTGTGGACTTCAAGGCAACTGTGAATCCGCAACTTGTGACTGCTACTTTTCCTTTGCCCCGCCCGGAAGATCTTTTTGACAAACTGTGCCCGGGAAAATATTTTTCAAAATTGGACCTAGCAGATGCGTACTTGCAAATGCCTGTGGACGAAGAATCCCAGCGCGTCTTAGTGGTAAACACGCATCTTGGCTTGTATCGCTTCAAAAGACTGCCATTCGGGTGTGCATCCGCCCCTGCTTTATTTCAGCAATATTTACAAACTATTTGTGCGTCGGTCCCTACTGCTGCGAACTATCTGGACGATATTGTGATCTCAGGAAAGACAGAAGCCGAACATTTGCAGAATCTCCGAACAATATTTCAGGTATTGCGTCAGAATGGTCTTCGCTTGAGGAAGGACAAATGTGTGTTTTTTGCTCGTGACTTACCGTACCTGGGGCATGTCATAAATGCCCAAGGTATACATCCGAGTCCAGAGCACCTTCGTGCCATTCAGGACTTGCCGTCACCGCAGAACTTAAAACAGCTACAGAGTGTGCTGGGTAAGGTAAATTATTATTCAAAGTTTGTGCGCAATGCTTCTTCCATTTCAGCTCCGCTTCATCGCTTACGCCGTAAAGGTGTTCCGTTCGTCTGGACGACGGAATGCGAACGCGCCTTTCGCCAGTTGAAATCGGCGTTACTTTCAAATACTTGCCTTACGCCATTCGATCCCCGAAAACCCCTTTTGTTGATGGTAGATGCATCGGATTTCGGGATCGGTGCTGTGCTTGCGCACAAGGATGGCTCGCATGATCGCCCTATTGCCTTTGCGTCCAAATTGCTCTCATCTGCGCAAAGAAATTATTCACAAATAGAGAAAGAAGCTTTAGCTCTAGTGTTTGGTGTTACCAAGTTCCATGACTTCTTGTATGGTCGTCACTTTACCATCATCACGGACCACAAACCGTTGCAATCGCTTTTTCATCCGAACAAGCCTGTACCTCCACGTACAGCGCAGAAATTCATTCGCTGGTCACTTTTTCTCTCGCAGTACCGCTACGATATCTTGTATCGGTCCACTGCTAAGCACGGCACCGCTGATGCGTTGTCCCGTTTGCCTGTTGCTGAGGATAAAGCATTCGATTCTTCCGAACTTGCTTGCATGTTCATTGATTCGGAAGCCGATGACGTGGTCGCATCGTTTCCGATTGATTTTCGTCGTGTAGCTACAGCCACAGCTGCTGACCCTGTCCTTGCTACTGTTTTGCGTTTTGTTGCTACGCAATGGCCCTGGTCAAAGTCACGGATCGCGGATACTTTGGTTCGCCGTTTTTTTGCTCACAAGGAGAGACTTTTTGTCCGACGTGGTGTTTTGTTGTTGCGTTCTGATAATGATCAATCCCGAGTCGTGGTCCCACGTTCGTTACAGTCCTCTGTCTTACGGCTTCTTCACCAAGGACATTGGGGTATCGTGCGAACGAAACAACTTGCTCGACAGCACTGTACTTGGTTCGGAATCGATGCTGCGATTACGAATATGTGCTCCTCTTGTGTGGCGTGTGCCGAACAACAATCCGCACCGCCGCGGAAATTCTTTGCATGGCCGAAAGCCACTTCCCCTTGGCAACGCTTGCACATCGATTTTGCTGGTCCATTCTGGAATGCTCGATGGTTGGTTGTGGTCGATGCTTTCAGTAATTTTCCTTTTGTTGTCCGGATGTCTTCCACGACGTCTTCTGCCACAATCCAAGCCTTGTCTGCTATCTTTTGCATTGAAGGTCTTCCGCAGACTATTGTTTCCGACAATGGCCCACAATTCATGTCCGCAGAATTTCAGTCGTTCTGCAAGGCCAATGGTATTCAACATCTGACATCCGCGCCGTTTTCGCCTCAGTCAAACGGTGCCGCGGAACGATTGGTCCGGACTTTCAAGTCACAGATGTTGAAGTTGAAAGAGTCGCATTCTCGGGAGGACGCTTTGTTGCTCTTTTTGTCCTCATATCGCTCTCAGCCCCGCGATGGTCGCTCGCCGGCTGAGTTGCTCCATGGTCGTCCTCATCGAACTCTGATGTCTTTGCTGCATCCGCCACATCAGGTTCCTGTGCAGCGGCAGACTCCTGCTTTTGCTCCTGGCGACGTTGTCTATTATCGCAACTATCGCGGTTCACGGCGTTGGCTCGCAGGGCGCATTCTTCGCTGCCTCGGCCGCGCGATGTATTTGGTTTTGGGGGCCTCTGGTGAGGTGCGTCGGCATCTCAATCAGCTGCGCCTCTGTCGTCGCCTGGGTTCTGCCGCTCCCCGTCTGCTTTCAGCGACGGAGCCGTCAGGTCAGCGCCCTGGGGACCCATCTACTGGCTCGCCTCATCCCCAGGTGTTACCGACGATGCCTTCCATTTTGCCTCATGGCGTCGCGCCGCCGCAGCCGCCGCCGGCGCCGCCAGCAGCGGACGCTTCGCTGCAGCCGCCTCGCGCCTCCCTGGGTCACGCGCCGCCGCTTGCTTCCCGTGACCAGCCGTCCTCCGCCATGGACCTCTTGCCCGCTCCGGACCAGATGTCGTCTTCGCCCGTAGGGTGCTCCGACCACATGGAGGTCGACCCCGCGGCTCCTCTTATATCATTCCGTGCGCAAACACCTCATGTTGACGTGCACCCTGGACTAGGTTTGCAGGCGTTTCCTAGCTCCCCTCGGACCGAATGGCCGGGTGCGGGTGGCACAGCCTCGCCTGTTGTTAGGCTCCCCACCTCATCGCATACGTCAACATGGGGTCCTCCCCACGGCGGGCGGAAGCCTTATCTCACGACCGTTCGCCGATTTGCGGGGGAGGAATGTGGTGTCACCGCTAGACACCACACTTGCTAGGTGGTAACTTAAATCGGCCGCGGTCCTGTAGTACATGTCGGACCCGCGTGTCGCCACTGTGTATTCGCAAACGTAGCGCCACCACAGGGCAGGTCACAAGACACGGACTTGACCTCGCCCCAGTTGTACGGACGACATAGCTTGCGACTTGACCTACCAAGTATTCCTCTCATTTGCCGAGAGACAGATTAAATAGCCTTCAGCTAGTCCATAGCTACTATCTAGCAAGGCGCCATGTGTCTCAGTGCTAATTGCTTACTACTATGCAAGAGATGTATTTCAACAAGAAGAACATCATTAAAAGTTAAGTAATCTACCCAATACGTTCTTTTCTTTATAGTTTTTCATCCAGTCTCCTGTTTCAGAATTTACGCCCGTCTGCGTTAGTTTCGCGTGCACCTAGCCACTCATTGTGTCGAGACCTTAGGGAATCGACACAACAGAGACTGTTTACTGGCGCCTTGCCAGAGGCGTCTCGCAACGCTATTCTGCGATCTGCGTGTTCTCTCGACACCTGCGCAGCACCCAGTTAAGAGAAAACCTCGTCTTGTCATCATGTGCTTCCCACGCAGCCGATCATTTACTTGTGACGAATAGAATACTTCCTACTTTACGAGTCATGAAACGCTCAGCCAACCACTTTCAGCTCATAATAAGTTCGATTTCAGTGCCTTGTGGTGGGAATGTGCCTTGGCATCTTGTGTGAGAACTTTGGTGTTCCTTGCTCATGCCTCAATGCTAAAAGGCTGGTGTCGACACTTATAAGCTGGTATCTCGACAGTTTTAACGTTTCAGCACTGCCTCACCCCCAACTCATTCGTAGCAGTGGATGGCCGCCTTGAGGAGCCTCTTCCATTGGCTTCTTGACGGCGCAGCTGTTCTAGTCAGTAAACAGCTGTGTTGTTCCAATCTTTTTAGAGCAATAAAAGCTGCCAAGCCTCCATCCCTCGGATCATGTCACTTTCGAAGACCGTTGAGGTCCTCACTCTCCGTGCTGTCAGACCTGGTAGGAAATTATCCTTAAAGCAAGTAACTCTGCAGAAATGTTAGTGTGAAGCTACGCAGTGTCAACCAACAAATGATTAATAATTCGTTAACCTAACCTAAGAAATGGTATCATATAAAGTAAACATGAAATATGAATTGTCAAACATTATTCATGTTTGGTGTCAAAATCTTGCGTAATTTAACTCCTTCAATTAAAATCTTGCTATTTTACACACTGTGTAATTTCACTCTTTAAATTCGAAAATTGTCACTGTTTCCTGTAATTTGACAGTCAATACAGTATAGCGGCAAAAGTAGGACATAGATGTATGCAGACTGATCCTATGAAGAGTGTCGTGATACGTGCCGGTTTGGCTCACTCAGTGACAGCACTGATCGTAAAACTTGAGGGTCTAACGCACTATTTTAGTTGTAAGTAAGTTTCATCTAGAAAAGTTTCCACATCTTAAAGCAAATGTTTCATCAGGATTGACTTCCACTAAGAGTGGCAGTGCTCACTTCAGGTTTTTCTTAGCAGCCACAACAACGATATCTTCTGAAGCACCGAATCATTGGAATAGACTAAACACCAGAAACAATGGGGCACTTACTGCTGATGTGGGAAGAATGAGAGTGTGGATGTGGCATAGCCATGAAGCCGTGTGTGGTTCACTCACCACGTGTAAGCGGTTTCAATGTTTCAAGGCTACAGCAATTCCTTTTTGAAAAGAATAAGGAAGAAAGAGTGGGTTTTACTCATTGGTGATGACGCTGTCCTTAGAAAGGGGAAACTGGAAAAATTAGACGAAGATACTATTAGATTTTCGCAGAATCTTCTTTGTTAGAACCGTCCTGGCATCCTTTTTAGTGATCTGCATATTGCCTAACTGAAGAATGGGTTTTTTATTTGTTACCTGCTCTAGAAGTAGCGTCTTTGACTACTAATCAAAACGCCCTCGGTCCCGTGTTCGAATCACGAAACCGTTTGCATTTTGAATAAAAATCAACAGCAGTGACAGCCGACACTTCCACCTTCATTCTGCCCATGGCCTTGTCAAAGAATGCCGAGGAGCGGAGAGAGTTTCACGGTACGCCCTTGCCCTTGGGGCGGGAAAATGCCTCTAAAGGCGGAAGAAGCAGCAATGTTCAATGGCATGAGAATGCAGAAGGAAATTAAAACCACTGCACTAAAGACACACAATCTGTATCAACAAGACATGTGGCCACTAATTGAAAAAATACCATGGTGCTCTCTCCACTGGCAAAATATTCTAGACTAGTCCAGCAACTACATCTCCGGAACGGGTCTGTCAAGGGGGAAGTGACCATGAGAAAAAGATTGGATAATCGATGAAAGGATAACGTCCTACTAGTCGGGGCTCGAAATGCCAGAAGGCAGAACGTCTTAGGGAAGCTAGAGAATCGGAAAACGGGAATGCAAATGCTCCATCTCAATGTAGCGTAGGTCAGTGAAGTGAAACGGAAAGAAGACAATCGTCTCTGCTCAAATTAGTATATTATAATATCAGTAGCAACAGAAAATGGTATAAATGGAGTAAGATTCGTTATGAATAGGAAGGTATGGCGGAGAGTGTGTTACTGTGAACAGTTCAGTGATAGGGTTGTTCTCATGCGAATTTACAGCAAACTAACACCGACAAAGACAGTTCAGCATGCTGACATTGCATGCTGGAGATGAAGAGACAGAAAAAGTTTATGAGAATACTGAACGGGTAATTCAGTACATAAATGGAGATGAAAATCTAAGAGCCAAATGTGGTTGTGGGAGGAGGAGTAGAAGAAAGCGTTACGGGGGAATAGGGGCTTGGTACTAGGAAAGAGAGAGGAGGAATATTAACTGAGTTCTGCAATAAATTTCAGGTAGTAACAGCGAATACTGTATTGAATAATCACAAGGAGAGGAGGTGTACGTGCAAAAGGCTGGGAGATAGGGGAAGCTTTCGTTTGGATTACATCATGGTCAGACAGAGATTGTGAAATCAGATACTGGATTGTAACATTTACCGAGGAGCAGATATAGATTCAGATCACAATTTAGTAGCGATGAAGAGGAGGCTGAAGTTCATGAGACTTGGCAGGAAGAATCAATTTACAAAGCAGTGGCATACGGACGTACTAAGGAGTGAAGAGATATGCTTGACGTTCTTTCAGGCTCTAGATAATGTCATAAGGAATAGTTCAGTAGACAACTCAGTTAAAGAGGAATGGACATCACTAGAAAGGAAAAGAAAAACTTAAAAACAAAGAGAATAACTGCGAAGAAACCATGGGTAACAGAGGAAATACTTCAGTTTACCGATGAAAGAAGGAAATACAAAAACGTTCAGGGAAACTCAGCAATGCAGAAATACAAGTCGCTTTAAAGGAAATAAATAGAAAGTGCAGGGAATCCAAGGTGAAATGCCTGCATGAAAAATGTGAAGAAATCGGAAAAGAAATTATTGTCGGAAAGACTGATTCAGTACATAGAAAAGTCAAAGTAATCTTCGGTGAAACTAAAAGAAAGGGAGGTAACATTAAGAATGCGATGGAAATTGCACTGCGTATGCAGAGAACAGAGCTGATAGCTCTGAACAGTACACTGAAGGTTTCTACTAGGGAGAAGATTTCTCTGACGCGATACAAGAAGAAACAGGAGTGGAAACTGAAGTGTTAGTATTAGAATCAGAAATTAAGAGAGCTTTGGAAGACTTAAGATTAAATGACGCAGGAGGGATAGGTAACGCTCCATCAGAATCTCTATAATCATTGGGGAAGTGGCATCTAAACAGCTATTCACGTTGGTGTTTGGAATGTATGAGTCTGGCAATATACCATCTGACTCTCGCAAAAACATCCACACAGTTCCGAAAGCTGCAACAAATGACAAGTGCGAGAGTTATCGCATTAAGAAGCTTGACAGCCCATGCATCCAAGTTTCTGACAAGAATAACATACAGAAGAATGGAAAAGAAAGTTGAGGATGTGTTAGATGACGGTCAGTTTGGCTTTAGGAAAGGTAAAGGCCTCTCTGGGAGAGGCAGTTCTAACGTAGCGGTTGATAATGGAAGCAGGAGTAAAGAAAAATAACGACACGTTCATAGAATTTATCGACGTGGAAGGAACTTTCGACAATGTCAAGTGGTGCTAGATGTTCGCAGTTCTGAGAAAAATGGGATAAGATATAGGGAGAGACGGGTGATATACAACACTTCAAGAGCCAACAGGGAATAATAAGAGTGAAGGACGAAGAACGAAGTTCTCGAATTAAAAAGGGTGAAAGATAGGGTGTAGTCTTTCGCTCCTATTGTAGAATCAATAAATCGAAGAAACAATGATGGAAATAAAAGGAAGTTTCAAGAGTGGAACTGAAATTTAGAGTCATAGAATATCAACGGTAAGATTCGCTGGTGACATTGCTGTCCTGAGTGGAAGTGAAGAAGAATTACGGGATCTGCTGAATGAAAACAACGTCTAAAGACTACAGAATATGGACTGAGAGTAAATCTAAAACGTCTAATGAGTCCAGAATATGGATTGAGAGAAATCGAAGAATATCGAAGGAATGAGACCTAGCAAAATTCGATGGTCATGAAGTAGATGAAGTTAAAGAATTCTACTCTCCAGCCAGCGAAATAACCCATGGCGGACGGAACAAGGATGGCATCAAAAGTAGACTAGCTCTGGCAAATAGGTCATTCGTGCCTAAGGCAAGTCCGTAGTATCAAACATAGGCCTTAATATGGGGAAGAAATTTCTGATAATGTACGTTTGGAGCACACCTTTATATGATAATGGAACACGGACTGTAGACTGTAGGAAAACTGCAACAGAAGAGAACTGAAACCTTCGAGATGTGGTGCTACAGACAAATGTCGAAAATTATGTGAACATAAGGTAAGGAATGAGGAACCTGTGGGCAGAATCGGAGACGAGAGGAATGTATGGAAAACACTGACAAGAAGAAGGGACAGGTCGGTAGTACATATGATAAGACATCAGCGAATAACTTCCACGGTACTAGAGTGATCTGCAGAGGGTAACGACTGTAGAGGAGGACATAGACTGGAATACATCCAGCAAATAATTGAGGACGTATGATGCATGTACCACTATGAGATGAAGAGGTTGACAAATGGAAGGAATTCGTGGCGGGCCGCATCTTTAACCACATGAATTGAGATCACCGATTGTTAAATGCCGCTACGAAATTCAGCATCTACATCTGCATCAGTACTCCGCATGCCATCTAATGCTATGTGGTGGAGGGTAATTCTCGTACTACTAACTTATGTCTCCTTCCGTGTTCCACTCGCGAATGATGCGTGGGAAGAGCGATTGTCGGTAAGCCTCTAATTTCTCGAATTTTCTCGTTCTGGTCATTTCCCGAGACGTATTTGGCTATAAGAAGTATGTTGTCTGACTCTTTCTGGAACGAGCTATTTCGGAAACTCAATAGTAAACATCTGTGAGACGTTCAACGTCTTTCTTGTGAGGTCTGCCAGTGGATTTTTCAGAGACATTCTATAACGCTATTGCGCGACCAAACGACCCAGTTACGAAGCAAGTCGCTCTTCGTTGGATCTTTTCTTTCTCTTCTACTAAACGTATCTGGTAAGGGCCCTACACTGACGAACAATACTCGAGAATCGATCGACAAACTGTTCTGTAGGCCTCTTCTTTTCTGGTCGATCTACATCTCCGTAAGATTCCTCCTATGAACCTCAGTCTGGCCTCTGATTTTCCTACTATTTATTTTATGTGGTCATATTCATTAAGGTCGCTCTCGATAGTTACTCCTAGATACTTCACGTTGGATACTGTTTCTAGCTGTTTGTCACTAACACTGCAGTTTCACAGTACTGGATTTCTTCTCCACTGCGTGAGCAATATATTACATTTATTTACGTTCACTGTCAGCTTGCTAGAGCCTGCACCATACATCAAAGATATGCAGATCCCCCTGACGATCGATTCTGTTTTCCGATGTTACTGCTTTCTTATAGACAAGAGCATCACCTGCAAAAGCCTGATCCTGAAACTAACCTTGCATCTGTCGATTGTGTTTCGTTAAGAGCGACGTGTTCAGTTCTGTCTACAAGGAAGTCTTGAATAAAGTCACAAATCTGGTCCGGTATTCGGTAAACTCGAATTTTTGCATTAAACGGCAATGAAGGACGTTACAAATACCTTCCTGAAGTTAAGGAGCATGTCATCAACCTGAGCGCAGATATTTGTAGATCTCATGGAGGAACAGAGCGAGCTGAGTTTAGCAAGGTCACTGTTTGAGGAACCTATGTTGATTTTATAGAGGAGAGCTTTGTTCTCCAAAAATATAATAGTAAGTGAATATAAAACATTTTCCATAATTCAACAATAGATTGACGTCAGTGCTATAGAAGTATAATTACGTCCATCTGTCGTTCAGCCCTTCTTGAAAACGGGAATGAAACGGTCTTTTATCCATTCCTATGTACCGACTCCGATCATTGGTCCAGAGAACTACGATACACTGCTGCTGGAGGGGGAACAAGTTCTTTCGCATAATTCTCGTAGAATCTCACAGGTATTTCATCTAGTCCAGATGCCTTTTCACTAAGCGACTGCAGTTGCTCTTCTTTTCCGTGAACACCTATGTCAACATGCGCCATATCTGTATTCGTATGAAGATTCAAAAGAGGGGTCGTATTACGATCCTCCGCGATGAAACAATTTCGGTAGACCGAATTCAGCATTTCGGCTTCTCTCTGACACCTTACCTCTAGAGTCAACTCGGTCGGCAAAATAATGCTTTCAGTGGTATTTAACGCTTCTCTCATTGCTCTCCTTACATTCATTTTCGCTTCGTTGAATGTTTGTTTTCCAGCATAATTTTGACTTCTCTTAAATCTGTGATGCTCTCTTTGCTCACGTAGCACTTTTCTGATATGACTATTAAACCTCGGCACGTCTTTCCAATCCATCAAGACCTTGCTCGTAACGTACTTGCCTAAGAAATACCAATGATGGTTTGCAGATTTTTCCATTTGAGCTCCACATCTTCGTCCTCAGTACTCAGGATTTGAAGTGGACTCTTCACATACTCAGCAACTCGTATCCTGTCACGCTTGCTAAGTAAAAACATTCTCCTACCTTTCTTAGCAGTAGTTGTAAACTGTTATCGCTGACGCTATCACTACGTTATAATTACTCACCTCCACGTTAGCTCTCTTCAAAGGTTTACGTGTGGTTGTTCCTAGGAGATCTAAGACGTTACCTCCACTAGTTATTTTTCTATTTGTTCGAATAATTTTCGAATAAGACATTCAGAATGGTGTCACATGAATCCCTGTCTCTGGCACCAGTTTTGATTATATGACTCTCCCATTCTACACCAGGCACGTTGAAGTCTCGTCCTTTTACTGATTCACGAGATTCTGCACGTTCTCTCTGAAGTGGTCACCCACAAGAGCTCTTGATGGATCCGATTACCGTTTCTGAGCCACTTTTGATGCTCAGCTGCACTCAGATTAACCTACATTAGGAATCTGTGACAGGCTCGCTGGATGTTTCCGGACCCTTTACTGCAGTAGATGAAATGATCGTACGGCGTTGATGGCTAACAGTTCGCGCCTCTGGAAGTTCGGCCGCCGAGTTGCAAGTCGTTACATACGCCCCAACCATTGCATGTAACCTATCTTTAGGATAAATATTCCAATGTGAATTTACGATTTCGTTGCTATTCAGTTCCGGTTTCAACCAACTTTCTGTTCCTAATAATATCAGGCCAATATTATCTATAGTGAACGATACCAATCCCGGGAGCTTTCCACGGATGCGGCTGCAGTTTACTGATTTCATATTAATCTTTTCTGTTTCCGATCTACGAGGAGGAGCATTCTATGAGGGTAATATGGCTGGGCTTCATTCGATTTCGGCAGCCATGCATCTGCAATCTGAACGACATAAAGCCTTTTTCTTCCGTTTACAAACAAAAATCACATTTGTCATAGGATTGTGCTAATTAAATCCTATTCGATATTCAATTTGGTCTGCGCATGAATTATTGTGAATCAGGAGAGTCCTAAACAGTTTAACTGGACATGTCACGGCAAATTTCGTATGATAAAGTCTTTTCTGGGATACCTGTGCCCAAGACAGACGATTTAAAAGCATTTTTAGCAATTTTACTGCCAGTTGCCCAGGTGTGTGTCGACTTAAATATATTGCAAATTGCACAATGCAGCAAATTGAGAGTGGTAGTGATTTTCTTCCCCTGATTTCTAACTACCACAAATTAATATTAGGTAGTTTTTTGTTAAATGTCAGACTCGACCGGTGAGAAACTTTACTTTCGACAGAAATAGCTACGAATCTCCATAAGATCAACAACTGCATTTATTCTACAGAGAGTAGGAGTGGCAGAAATTTTTGTTTCATTTGTAGCAGCGTCAATATGTAGACCGGAATACGGTTTGAGTATCTGTTCACTGTAGCTTTAAATTTTTGTAATGGGTATCTCGGCTGTTCCTGAAGGTACTGAACAAAACGTGTTGATGTTCTTTTCTGTTTCAGATCTAAATAATATGTGTAGGCATTAACTAAAAGATAAAAAGATTTCTTTTCTGATTTCAAGTTTGACTAGAAAGGACAGTTAATATTAACTTCTGTGAACAAATGATAAACGGGTAAGGGCGGTGTCGGCGCCGTATTTTCAATCTAAAAACTGCTAGGCTGAACCGTATTGTGGGAAACTAACAGAGTTTTAGATCAGTTTTCGAATTAAAACCATACAAAACAGCTTTAAGGTAATTAATAAATTCCACAAAAATTTTCTATAGCAGTTTATGATACAATGACCTGATGATAAAAAAATTTAAAATTTTCATTTGGTGCTTCCGGTTGTCACTTCATCAATCTTTTGTGTTTTATAATTGTAGATTACTAGCGACCCACACAGCTAATTAACTACGGCTGGACGACTTGTAGCGCAGTGGTAATAAATATTACACTGAGGTGACAAATGTAGTAGGGTACCTACTAATGTCGTATTGGACCTCCTTTTACTCGGCGTAGTGCAGCAATTCGACGTAGCATGGACTCAACAAACCCTCTGCAGAAATAATGAACCGTGCTGTCTTTACAGCCGTCCGTAATTGCGGAAGTGTTGCCAGTGCACGATTTTGTGGACAAACCGACTTCTCGATTATGTTCCCCATATGTTCGATGGGATTTACGTCGGGCGAGTCATTCGCTCGAATTGTCTGTAATGTTCTTCAAACCAGTTTCAAACAAATGTGGCCCAGTGACATTACGCACTCTCATACATAAACATTCCATCGTTGTTTGCTGCAAATGGTCTCCAAGCATCCGAACATAGCCATTTCCTGTCAATGATCGGTTCAATTGGACCAGAGGGCCCAGTTCATTCAATGTAAGCACAGCCCACACCACTATCGGGCCACCAGCTTCTTGGAAAGTGCCTCGTTGGCAACCTGGGTCCGTGGTTTCGTGGGGTCTCCGCTACACTCGAACCCTACCATCAGCTGTTACCAGCTGAAATCGGGACTTAACTGACCAGGCCAGATATCCCAGTTGTCTAGGGTCCAACAGATATGATATCAAGCCCAGGAGAGGCGCTGCTGGCGATGCCGTGCTATTAGCAAACGCACTCGCATCAGTCTTTTGCTGCCATAGCCCATCAATGTCAAATTTCGCCGCTTTGTCCCAACGGATACGTTGTTGTACGTCCCACATTAGTGGGATGAGAGGTAATGCCTGAATTTTGGTATTCTTGACACACTCTTGCCACTATGGATCTCGGAATATTGAATTCCCTAACAATTTATGAAATGAAGTTATCCCATGCATCTAGCTCCAACAACCACTGCGTTTTCAGAGTCTGCTAATTCCCGTCGTGCGGCTATAATCACGTTGGAAACCTTTTCACATGAATCACATGAGTACAAATTACAGCTCCGCCAATGCGCATCGTTTTAATATCGCTGTCCCGCGACTTCTGAACCTCAGGGTACATACACAACAGTGACGACGGGTCAGGCGTGGTAGGAGCTGTGACACTTCACCAATATTTTTACCTTGTCACTATTTAAATAAGGTTTATTTATATTACTTTGTTTTCTGGTTTTTACGCCAAACGTACTTCCCTGTTTTGTATTGCACGGAACTCGCTTGTAGCTGGAGGTGTGTAATTCTGACTAGGGGAAATATAGTGTGCTTCTTTCCTCGCAGCTCAACCTCGAGGATGGAGAGAGACGTCGAACATAACTGCAACCGTGAGGTCGCTTGCTTCAGTTTGTCTTTGCATGGGGCATCCGGTGAGGTACACGAAAATTTTATTCCCAGCGCCGGCTTCGGTGGCCGAGGGGTTCTAGGCGCTTCAGTCCGGAACCGCGTGACTGCTACGGTCAAAAGTTCGAATCCTGCCTCGGGCATGGATGTGTGTGATGTCCTTTGGTTAGTTAGGTTTAAGTAGTTCTAAGTTCTAGGGGACTGATGACCTCAGATGTTAAGTCCCGTAGTGCTCACAGCCATTTGAACCATTTTTATTCCCAACAGCTTCCTGTTTCGGACTGTAAGGCAGTGACTATCGTACGCGTGGAGCATCCTTCAGTATGTAGTGCGTTTAGTGCTGTATTGTAAGTTTTAAATTGTGGGCGCCCCACTGAATCTCTACAGATATGCACTATAAAAGAGGTGAACCACTGAGGTAAATTTTGAATCAGGTTTTGATGGAAATGATGAAAGATTTCAATATGGTGAAAGAAATCACTTTGTTGGCCTTTCAATACCGAAAAATTTAAAGAATACGAAACGCTATTTTTCTACTGCATTTAACAACCTGAAAAATTTCTTTGGGCCTGTATTCTCCAAGAAACAACGCTTAAGAAACAAACTAATCTGTGTGCCGATGAGAAATACAGAAGGATTTCCAGAAAAAAAACATGTTAGAAATGATAAAGACATTTTTACATGTACTTCTAAACTACTGTACTTCTTTATCCCACCATCCAGTCCACTAAACGATATGTGTAACTCAGCTTGTCTTACCTGAAGGGAATATAAATATATACTAAAAACAGATTACCCAGCGCCCAAAAAGCAATGCATGCTGCTCAAGAAATGTGGTTAAAATACGAAGTCAAATCTATACTCTACAAAACAAGAGCTAAATCACAAATTATGTACTGAAAAGCCAAAGAAACTGGGCATACTTATTCAAATACAGAGGTTCGTAAACAGGCAGAATACGGCGCTCCGGTCAGCAACGCCTATACAACAAGTGTCTGGCGCAGTTATTAGATCGGTTATTTCTGCTACAATCGAAGGTTATCAAGATTTAAGTGAGTTTGAACGAGGTGTTATAGTCGGCGCACGAGAGATTGGACACAGCGTCTCGGAGGTAGCGATGAAGCGGGGATTTTCCCGTATGACCATTTCGCAAGTGCACCGTGAATATCAGGAATCCGGTGAAACATCAGTCTCCTACATCGCTGCCTCCGGAAAAGATCCTGCAAGAACGGGACCAACGACGACTGAAGAGAATTGTTTAACGTGACTGAAGCGCAACCCATCCACACATTGCTGCGGAGTTCCATGCTGGGCCATCAGTAAATGTCATCGTGCGAACTATTCAACGAAACATCATCGATATGGGCTTTCGGTGCCGAAGGCCCACTTGTGTACCCTTGATGACTGCACAACACAAAGCTTTGCGTTTCGCCTGGGCCCGTCAACACCGATATTGGACTGTTGATGACTGGAAACATGTTGCCTGGTCGACCGAGTCTCGTTTCAAATTGTATCGAGCTGAGGGACGTGTACGGGTATGGAGACAACCTCATGAATCCATGGACCTTGCATGTCATCAGGGGACTATTCAAGCTGTTGGAGACTCTGTAATGGTGTGAGGCGCGTGCAGTTGGAACCTCTGACAGGTCTAGATACGATTCTGATAGGGGACATGTACGTAAGCATCCTGTCTGATCACCTGCATCCATTCATACCCATTGTGCATTGCAACGGACTTGGGCAATTCAAACACGACAAAGCGACACTCCACACGTCCAGAATTGCTACAGAGTAGCTCTACGAACACCCTTCTGAGTTTAAACACTTCCGCTGGCCAGCAAATTCCCCGGACATGAACATTATTGAGCTTATCTGAGATACCTTGCAACTTGCTGTCAGAAGAGACCTCCACCCCACTGTACTCTTACGGATTTACGGACAGCCCTGCAAGATTCATGGTGTAAATTCTCTCCATCTCTACTTAAGACATTGCTCGAGTCCCTTCGACGTCGTGTTGTGGCACTTCTGTGTGCTTGCGGCGGCGACACACAATGTTACGCAGGTGTACCAGTTTCGTTGTCTCTCCAGTGTATAAGACCCACTTACAACTTGCAGATTCCATTAATAATATGGTAGTTCTCTCACATGGTAAATAAAGTTGCATGGCATACAAAAACTTCTGTACAAAGAATGGAATCAGTTCATGGAAGAAAGATTAGCCAACTCAAAATACTCCCGTCGCAACAGAATGACTTTAGACACAACCAAGAAAAATGCACATAAAAATTCTACCCACCTTACAGACACAGAATCAAACAATAAAGAGACACAACTCTTAGAGAAACGATTAAAATACAATATAAATTCAGAAATAGATGAAGATTACATAGAAAGCCTGATATAAAAGCACTAAGTGTATTGACAAGGAAAGATAGGAACGAAAACAGCAATGCCAACATTGGACTTACTAGAGAAATAGCGAAGGAATGAAATCCGTAATATAATAACTAGCATGAAAACACAAGAACACAAAAATAACAAAAACACAGAATCTGCAACACTCAGGAAACTTAGCAAAAAATTCTAAATGTAAATGATAGCATTTAAAAAGCAGACAAGGGGAACACAGTAGTACTTATAGACAAAGAACAAAATACATTGAAAAAGCACAATAATTCATCTCACAAAATTACATTACAAAATTAAAGTCAGACCCAACAAACAGATTCCAGACAAAAGTAAAAATCACTCTGAAAAATATAGACATAATACTGGATAACATGGGGAAAAGAAAGCTGACATAGACTAATCCCACTGCACCTGTCCTCTGACGCATACCAAAGATCCAGAAACTGAATCTTCCTGTGAGGCCAATATTGGATTTCATAAAATCCCTCACTTACAAGCTTGTGAGATACATGTTACAATTACTGTCTGAAAATTTCAAAGTACAGGAAGACAAAAATTGGTTCAAATGGCTCTGAGCACTATGGGACTTAACTTCTGAAGTCATCAGTCCCCTAGAACTACTTAAACCTAACTAACCTAAGGACATCACATACATCCATGCCCGAGGCAGGATTCTAACTTGCGACAGTAGCGGTCGCGAGGTTCCAGACTGTAGCGCCTAGAACCGCTCGGCCACTCCGGCCGGCGTACAGGAAGACAGAACTATTAAAAACACTAAACAGCTAATACAATAAATAAAATATAAAAATGGCAAGCACAGCAACACTCGTCTCTACTGATACTGAAAGCATGTATTCCAACATACCAGTACCACAAACAACAGAAATCATAGATTAGAACATGAAAACTTATAGTCAGCTCCCTGATGTACAGATTAATGAAATACACACATTAATAAAGCTCATACCATAACAGAATTACTTACAACACAATAATGAATTTTATTTACAGAAGGATAGATTATCAATGGAGTCCCCATTTTCAGGAGTCTTATCAAATATTTTTGTAAACCACATTGAACAGATCATTTTCACAAAAATAGTAGTAAGAGAATACAACATGTTATATTGGTTCAGGTGTGTAATAGATGAACCACAAACAAAAACTGAAAAACTACATAATGACAACAACAAGGTACTTAAAAGTATAAAATTGACAACTGAAAGAGAACAGAAGAACCAATCAAACAACAAAACAACAAGTACATAATTGAAATTTTCCGCAAGCCCATAGCACCAAACATTATCATTCCCCAATCCTCGAACCACCCATACTCACAACAGCACATCGACACACAATCCATAAACACAGCACAGTGCTACTCCCCAAAGAAAATTACCAAAAAGAACTTGATATAATAATACAGATTGCACGATACTTTAGCGACAATAGTAACATAGTCACAAATATAAACAACAAAATTAAAAGCAAAAAGCACCAAACTAATAAAACAACCTAACAGAACCAAACCCAAACAGTCAATACCATAACAACTAAACAGAATAATCAGAAAAATATAAAAGGAAACACAAGATGGTACACAATGACATACAAATACAAAATCACACATAAAATCACCAAGATTTTCATATAACAGCGAATAAAGCATACACAACAGTCAATTCTATACAAATATAAAATACCAAAACAGACAAAAAACAGAGACATATGTCAGAAAGCAGGTATATACCATCTACAGTGCAACACTTCTGATGACAGTTACACAGGACAAAGAGGTAGAATATTTGATGTCAGATACAAAGAGCACATGGGAGCCTGGAATTATGGGACAAATCACTCCACATTTGCTGAACATCTAAGAGAACACACCTACAAACCAACCACTAGAGAAGAAGACACGAAGATAATTAGAATCAATAATAAAAAAAACACCTCCTAATCCTGCAGGAAAATTGCCACGGTCAGAAAACCAAAGCGGAAAAGAGAACCCTGTTCAGTGATAAAGTACACATGATAAACAACTCATTATTTACACTAATAAAGTAAATAATAGAATAACACTCCCAAAGAGCATTATTATCATAATAATAATAACACTACTCAACACCTGTTCATTCATTTATACGTGAACCACTCCACAGAACATTTAAACCAAAACTCAAATCAGCTTATACCAAAGCTTGCAAACCCTGTCTAACATCTGTTACATTCATATTCAACACTCTACAATTGAAATCACCAATTGCCCCCCCCTCTCCCACCACCACTACCACAACCACCACCACTGCACACACACACACACACACACACAGACACACACACACACACACAAACACACACCGAGAGAGAGGTATTCATGAATAGACGTTACAGACTTCGTTAGATTGGCAGCTTGTAGGTGAACCAACCTAACAGAACGAAACACATAATGGACTCACCAAATTTACTTCTTTAAAAGCACAATTTCAAACAAATAGCTATAAATAGTGGGAAAGATATAACAGTGCACTGCACCACAAAGAAGGAGGAGAAACATGGTGAACAGTGTGAAAGGAAAAGCTCGGAATATGAAATTGTGCTTATATTTCGGAGACGAAGTGCTAGCGCTACCTCCAGAGCACATCAGAGGAAACACAGATGCCAACAAACTGCAAGTAATTACTTATTTACACAAAAACGTGACGTGAACTGTTTGATAATCTAGAAAAACAAAACTTCATCGTTCTAGATCCCACTGAAGATGCCTTAGAGTAAAATAAAGGTGAAGTCTGGTAAAAACACATTAAGTTGCAGCAAGTAAAGGCGGTTTTATTTATAAGCTAGATTTTTTTTTGAAAAATGAATTCCTTTTTATTTTTGATTCATATCTTAAACGCTGGACGGAGGGGGGGGGAGGGGGAAGAGGGGGAGGGATGGGGGAGGGCCTCACATCAAGATTTTGCGCCGGTTCCTAAATGCCGTAGATTCTGGGGTGGCGGGGTGTGTCGCTTATGTAAAACGAATTCTATAGATTAGTAAAGATTAGACAGTTCATTTATATACTTCGACATATTTATACATTTTAACACAAATAAACAACAAATGAGGACGCGTAGTATAAGGTTAGAACAATGTAGTTTCTTTAACGTTTTTTTCTGGACACTTCGTTCATCGATTGCAATTCATCGAAAACGTTCAGCTTCTAATTTGTATATTAAAAGAGATAAAATGTCATTAGAAATATTTCACAGAATTTGCAGAGTTTCGATTATTACGTTATTTTGGGTAATTGTTTTATGTTCTATTCAGACGTTTTAGGATGCTTTTTAGTCAATTTTTTGTCACTGCAGTACTACTTAGGGCATATTTGTATAGCTGTGAGGTGCCCATTATACAGAGATACCCCAACGTAAACTAATACTGGTGAAACAAAGCTGTCTAAAAACATACTTCAGTGACTTGAGAACCCTTGCGAAGACCCTGCAACACTTGCCAGGTATTTAATACGGCAGTTAAAACTGCACTTACGTCGTAGCTCGGATATTAAGTGCATGTTTTAATGCGTAAGTACAGAAACCTTGAACCTCTGGATATCGGTAAAGAATAATATTTCTGAAAAAAGCTTCGAAGTTACCGGAGAATATCATCTTAGGAACACAGGGTAAAAATATCGCCGATCGGGCACGAATATAAATTATAGAAGTGGCCATTCCCACAACCGGTACTTTTCGATCCCAAAAATGATCGTTTTTCGTGGTTCCGACAGGAACGGCCCAGGAGGTAATGGCGCTTTTATAAGCCGCTTAGGCCGGCCAGTGTGGCCGAGCGGTTCTATGCGCTTCAGTCTGGAACCGCGTGTCCGCTACGGTCGCAGGTTCGAATCCTGCCTCGGGCATGGATGTGTGTGATGTCCTTAGGTTAGTTAGGGTTAAGTAGTTCGAAGTCTAGGGGACTGATGACCTCAGATGTTAAGTCCCAGAGTGCTCAGAGCCATAAGCCGCTTTATGTCCCCCTAGAACTTATCTAGGGCAACAGAATAAACCGATTTGCTCAGTCTGCCTAGGCTGGAGGCAATGCGTAATATTTACATGTTGACCTTATATTCTAAGATAGCTACAGCACGCCCCGTCTTCTGATAGGTATACAAAAGGTCGCTAAGCCAAGGGTAATCAAAACACTTGGCCCCTATCTCCGTAATCAATGGCACCTTACATATGACCGCGTATAAAATTCCGTTATCGGGCGCGGCTGTTTGGAACATATTGATACCATACACTGTCGTACACGGATCGATTATTAAGATAATCGAGTAAAAATATGTCTTTCTTTTCTGCTAACTCTTCATCTAACTTCTCACGGAGGAGCCACAACCGATACACAAACGTTGCTCATAAATTGGTCCTTCTATTAACGGAAACCGTTTCAATATCTCTGCATTAGATGCCGAGGTTAGTTATCACATACAGATGCATAGATACGAAAAAAGCTAAAGAAGGGTTTCTTTGCAACAACAGCGCTACTTTGGCTTCACATTGCCATCCGCCTACAGTGGCAGCTACTGTAGTTATAATAAGAATGGAGGTAGTATAATTAGAACGACCAAAAATATTTTTGTACATGGCCCTTTGATCTCGATATGACCCCACGAGTGAGTAGGCTATCTGTCAGACGCTGTGGATTTGCAGGTTGTTTTGTAGGTTTCCCTCTAACAAATAAAGTTTTCCGAAAGTGGTCTTCCCCAGCTCCAAGGCTGAGGAACCCGTGTCTGGGGAAATGAATTTGAAACACACAGTGTGATCAGAAGTAGCCTGGTAATTTGTAATGGTATTGCAGGGTATGTTGTAATGAGAAATAATATTTACAAAATAATTCGATACGTCATGCCTTTTCCGTTTTGATTAGCACTGTAATTAACCAATCAGACCGTTGCTGGCTCCAGTTTAAACGGCCCGTCAGGGATGGTACCGCCAAATGTGTCCTTACTTTGGTTTCGTAAGACCGAACAAGTGAGCAACACAAAAATTGGACATGGGACGGTAGTAAGGGCAGAACCTGATCCAAAAGCTGAGCAGTACCGTGCGCAACCATTTACGCTATGAGAACAACAGACACTGATTGCATCTTGCGGGCCACTTGAATTTGTGTGCGCAACGGGCTCATTGGCTAACTTCGATGGTAATTAACTTGGAAGCAACGCAAGGTCTGGAATTTCTCAGCACAACCTATTCTGCACCACCATTACAAGTTCACAGATTGTTTCTGGCCATTCTACAAATATGGATCCCGATTTGACACATCTACACTCCTGGAAATGGAAAAAAGAACACATTGACACCGGCGTGCCACACCCACCACACTTGCTCCGGACACTGCGAGAGGGCTGTACAAGCAATGATCACACGCACGGCACAGCGGACACACCAGGAACCGCGGTGTTGGCCATCGAATGGCGCTAGCTGCGCAGCATTTGTGCACCGCCGCCGTCAGTGTCAGCCAGTTTGCCGTGGCATACGGAGCTCCATCGCAGTCTTTAACACTGGTAGCATGCCGCGACAGCGTGGATGTGAACCGTATGTGCAGTTGACGGACTTTGAGCGAGGGCGTATAGTGGGCATGCGGGAGGCCGGGTGGACGTACCGCCGAACTGCTCAACACGTGGGGAGTGAGGTCTCCACAGTACATCGATGTTGTCGCCAGTGGTCGGCGGAAGGTGCACGTGCCCGTCGACCTGGGACCGGACCGCAGCGACGCACGGATGCACGCCAAGACCGTAGGATCCTACGCAGTGCCGTAGGGGACCGCACCGCCACTTCTCAGCAAATTAGGGACACTGTTGCTCCTGGGGTATCGGCGAGGACCATTCGCAACCGTCTCCATGAAGCTGGGCTACGGTCCCGCACACCGTTAGGCCGTCTTCCGCTCACGCCCCAACATCGTGCAGCCCGCCTCCAGTGGTGTCGCGACAGGCGTGAATGGAGGGACGAATGGAGACGTGTCGTCTTCAGCGATGAGAGTCGCTTCTGCCTTGGTGCCAATGATGGTCGTATGCGTGTTTGGCGCCGTGCAGGTGAGCGCCACAATCAGGACTGCATACGACCGAGGCACACAGGGCCAACACCCGGCATCATGGTGTGGGGAGCGATCTCCTACACTGGCCGTACACCACTGGTGATCGTCGAGGGGACACTGAATAGTGCACGGTACATCCAAACCGTCATCGAACCCATCGTTCTACCATTCCTAGACCGGCAAGGGAACTTGCTGTTCCAACAGGACAATGCACGTCCGCATGTATCCCGTGCCACCCAACGTGCTCTAGAAGGTGTAAGGCAACTACCCTGGCCAGCAAGATCTCCGGATCTGTCCCCCATTGAGCATGTTTGGGACTGGATGAAGCGTCGTCTCACGCGGTCTGCACGTCCAGCACGAACGCTGGTCCAAGTGAGGCGCCAGGTGGAAATGGCATGGCAAGCCGTTCCACAGGACTACATCCAGCATCTCTACGATCGTGTCCATGGGAGAATAGCAGCCTGCATTGCTGCGAAAGGTGGATATACACTGCACTAGTGCCGACATTGTGCATGCTCTGTTGCCTGTGTCTATGTGCCTGTGGTTCTGTCAGTGTGATCATGTGATGTATCTGACCCCAGGAATGTGTCAATAAAGTTTCCCCTTCCTGGGACAATGAATTCACGGTGTTCTTATTTCAATTTCCAGGAGTGTATATGAATACATTATCCGCAAGTCACCTGACGGCGTGTAGCGGAGTATACTTCTGGAACCACTAGCTGATCGTACCTTCCTATTCCACTCGCGAATAGTGCGTGGGAAGAATGACTGTCGGTAAACTTCTGTATTAGCTCTAATTTCTCGAATTTTCTCGTTGTGGTCATTTCACGAGACGTGTGTTGGAGGAACTAAAGGGTCGTCCCACTCTCCCCGTAAAGTATTCTCCCAAAATTTCAGTAGTAAAACTCTGCGTGACGCAAAACGCCTGGCTTGTAGGTCTGCTGTGGCAGTTTGCTGAGCGTCTCTGTAACACTCTCGCTTCGAAAAAACGATCCCGTGATGAAAAGCCCAACATGGTAACGGTCCCAAATTGATTGACAGTACTGAAGAATCTTTCGAACAAGAGCCTTGTAAGCCACTTTTTTGGTCCATTAATTACATTACCTTAAGGTTCTTCGTATGAATGTCCGCCTCATTTTGTTTTTCCTAGTATTTATAGTATGTGTCATTCTACTTAACCCGAGAACACTAAACGCTAGAAATGTTATATTGTTACTAAATCGTAGTAAATTTTACTACTCAATTTTTTACTCAAAGGAAGTCAAAATTTAAAGTTTGTGCAATAGCTACATACAGTTATAAGGTCTCCAGAGGTAAGTCTTTTACAAAATAAGCACAAACTCTCCTGTTTTACACCCTATACTGATAATACCAGATAGTCCTAAATATTTTATTGTGGTTACTGTTTACAGCAGTTTGTCATCAGTAGTGTAGATGTAAGGTAGTGGATTTTCTGTTCCTACGTATGCGCAGTACTTTACATTTATTTACGTTGAGGGTCAACTGCCAGTTCCTGCACATCTTCTGTCGGTTCTTCTGCAAGCTGATACTGTCTTCTAGCGCTGCTATTTTCTTTTAGACAGCCGTATCATCTACCAACAGTCCTATAGGGCTTCCGACGCTTTCTGGTTCAAAATGGTTCAAATGGCTCTGAGCACTATGCGACTTAACTTCTGAGGTCATCAGTCGCCTAGAACTTAGAACTAATTAAACCTAACTAACCTAAGGACAGCACACACATCCATGCCCGAGGCAGGATTCGAACCTGCGACCGTAGCGGTCGCTCGGTTCCAGACTACAGCGCCTAGAACCGCACGGCCACTCCGGCGGCCTCCGACGTTTTCTACTGATTCATTTGTATACGTGATGGACATTTCGCTGCTAGATTCAGTGCTGCGGGGTATGGTGTCTGTGATCTGAAAGAGCGAAACGATGGCCGGGGACGGGAAAAGCGCCGATCATAAATGTCCTGTACGCAAGAGTTTCGTAAATATGCTATGGATAATGTATTCGAGGAAATTCATGCGCAGCTGTGTATATCGAACTGTATGACTTAATAGATCAGAGTTCCGTTGAAAGTTACGACACTGGGATGCCCTCGTTAGTTCTTATTGCAAGTCACGTCAGCCTGTGTTATCTAGTGGCTAAAATATGGGTCGCATTTTTTTCACTCATTCCCAATAACAGTTCAAGCGTTAACGCTTACCAGCGTATGCTTCCGATACTAAATTGGTTTCTGAAACACTGTTGACGTCTCCGGTAAGACCGAAAAGTATTTTTTTCATAACTTCGTTTTTATTACTCGTGGATCATCTGCATTAGATTAGTAGAAACTACGTCATTGACCTGTGGAATAAAATAAGAATTCGAGTGACTTTACGCTTTCAGCTAAGGTATCTACTGAAAATCCGAACAAGAATGAATTGAAGAAAGATTTTCGATACTCTTAAATTCAAAGATGTTCTTTGCAGAAGCACATCAGGCAAGCTGCACAATGGTCTCGGCAACTCCGAACCCAGTGAACAAGTTTTGGAGGAGCAGAGAGTTCACCGGAAGCAGTCGAAACGTTTCTTGGATAGATTGTCGCTGGCTTCAGGGGAACTCTCAAACGAAGACTAAAGATGCTTTGGATAATATTTTTTCTGGAAATTCAACTTCGTATGTTTAGAATCTGTGATCAGAATTATCAGATTGAATAAGAACGCCGTGATATAGCGCCCAATAGATTCAAAAGTTTGAATGATAAAGCGATAGGCTTGGATGTCAGTCATGTGCAAAGGATGATGAATCAAAGGGCCAGTTATTAAAATAGCTCATTATTGTTAAGACGATGTGAAAATATTGTATGGACTTGTATCAACACAGGCGATTACGAATGAAGCCTAATATTGTGTAGCTGATGCCTTATTGCTGCCTTGTCTGGAGGCAGCTGAAAAACTCTGAATTCCCATCAGTGAGCAGCTTTTCTGTAAGTGACGAAAGTCGTTTTTGAAACGTATGTATTCACAATACCTGCTTGTATTAGGTTTCACATGATGCTAAGTGGTTTCTTGTACTTATGCGTAGGGGTGATACCATGGATGAGTGATTGCATCGTGCCTACTTTGCGAATCACAACATGTACAGTTGAAACATTTTCTACTTCGTTGTTTTTTATACTTGACTGTAATAATTTATGGATGAGGGGTTATAATTAGAGATTACAAACATGATGCGTTTTTATACCCATTAACTATACAAGGTGGACCCGAAATTCGAAGACAATAATTTGCAGGCTGTTCAGTATTTTGATGTAATGGATTATGCCTGTTCACTGTTGGTTCGCACCCCAGTTGCTTTACGTTTGATTTCTAGCCGACATTTATCTTTGTATTTTTATTGCACTGAAAAAGCTTCAGAGCAGTGAAAATGCGGACGATATGAGCTGTGAGTAATTATGAAACAGACTTCAAAAACGCTGTAACGCTGCCCAAAAATATTTGATGGTTTCTTGAGAATTTCTTTATTGTTTCTTGTTATGACAGTTATCGGGATTATCCCTTCACCTTACGACCTAATAAGTAAACGTAACTTGTTTCTATTACAAGTGATAGATGTTACAAGAGTCGTATAATGGTCGTTACAATAAAACAACAGTCAAGAGAAATAAAATGTAAAGCTCCGAAACATACAATAGCGGACGAAAAAAAGAAAAAAGTAAATAAACCACAGCATGAAAAGTCTGTTAATTCCCTCGAATGCTGTTCCTGCTGTGAAGGCAGTAAGAATATCAGAGTACTTTTGAAGCTGTACGTACGTACTGAAGAAACAAAAGCCATGGGATAGCGATATGTACATATACAGATGGCGGTTGTATCGCGTACACAAGGTATAAAAGGGCAGTGCTCAGGTTATTAACGTGAAAACGTTTCCGACGTGATTCTAGCCGTACGACGAAAATTAACACAATCTGAACGTTAAATAGTAGTCAAAGCTAGACGCGTAGGACATTCCATTTTGGAAATCGTTGATGAATTCAATATTCAGAGATATACAGTGACAAGAGTGTGGCGAGAATACCAGATTTCACGCAATATCTCTCACCATGGACAACGCAGTGACTGACGACCTTCAGTTAACGACGAAGAGCAGTGGCGTTTGCGTAGAGTTGTCACTGCTAACGGACAAGCACCATTGCTTGAAATAACCATAAAAAATTGATGGGGGACTTACGACAAACGTATCCGTTGGGACAGTGCGGCGAAATTAGGCATTAATGGGCTATGGTAGCAGACGACCGACGCGAGTGCCTTTGTTAACAACACGACATTACCTGCAGCCCTTTCCTGGGCTTGTGACCATACCGGTTGGATCCTTGACGGCTGTACAGCTGTGGCCTCTTCAGATGAGTAATGATTTCAGTTGGTAAGAGCTGGTGGTATGTCTCGACTGTAGCGCAGACTTGCCAACAAGGCACTGTGCAAGCTGGTGGTGGCTCCATAATGGCGGTGGGGGCGGGGGGGAGGAGGGTAGGCCGTGTTTACACCGAACGTACAGGGCCTTCTGGTCCATATGAACCGATCGGTGACTGGAAATTTTTAAGTACGGCTGCTTGGAGACCATTTGCAGCCATTCATGGACTTCAAGTTCGCAAAGAAAGATGGAATGGTGATCGATGACAATGCGCCATGTCCGAACATTCTGGACAAGTCGAGCAAATGATTTGGCGACTCAAATCACCTGGCATGAATCCCATCGAACATTTATGGGACATAGTCGAGAGGTCAGTTCATGCGCATTTTCGGGGTTATGGACGGCTTAGGAAGCATCGTGGCTCAGTGTTGGTGCACGGAACTTCCAACAACTTGTTGAGTCCCAGTCAGGTCGAGTTTCTGCACTACGCCGAGCAAAGGGAGGTCCGACACTACGTTAACAGGTATCCCGTGACTTCTGTCACCTCAGTGTGAAAAGACTTTCTCCCCTGTTACAATGATTCCATATTACAAGCATTTTGACTGATATGAAGGCATTTTCACAGTAACAAAGCCACTAGAGTAAGAAGTAAGATAAATCTTAATCGATTACCTTTAATTCCTGTATCCGTGATTGCAGTAATTCATCTGCTGATAATCTTGCTCTAAACCTTTTGGTTTAACACTGAATCGTATAAATAGCTGAAAGGGAGGCAGCAATGTTTGTATACAATGCAATGTATACCACAATTGGTTGAGAAAATTGACAGGGCGTAAAGGTGTACGATAATAGTAGCAAAAACGTTCCAAGAGAAGTTTTTTGGTGGAAACTTTCCAATGGTGAAACCATCTCCCTTGTAGGTACGTTAGTGGTTTCAAACTGGATAAATATGTCCGCATTTCTATCTTAGACGAGAAGTATCAAAACTAACTATATGAGTCATTTATGAATATGAAGTTGTCCTCCTTGCCAGCAATATCTCTTTACTTTTAACTTCTCATGACTCGTTTCTGGTTACCCCACCATCAGATTTGTGGGATAAGAATACAATGTGAAACAGAATAGAGACATCTACATTATAAGGAGGCAGTGGAGCTAAGTGACATATCTTTAACATCGATATACAGTATCATGTCACAATCAATCCATTACACCAATGTCCGAACTGTCTCAGCAGTACAAATGCTATAAGGTAAAAACTCTTAGCCAATAGGTGCTGTTAATGACAGCATCAAAAAACATATGGCAACAGATTTGTCTCTGACTTGTGAATGATTATTACAAGTATACGCATTATTTAATTTCGGGTTACATAAAAAATTAGTACACGAGTTGTGAAGAGCATAAAAGTTACATCTCTGTGCTGTTCGGATTCAAGTGTAGGAAGCAACTTTGTCAGAAGTTCGGTATATTGTTTTGCAGCTAATTTTCGCAAAATGCTTGATGAAGAAATCATAGGGTCATTCATTTTATATTTTCGTTCTTTGAACTCAGTTTAGTAGACCATTTTTACTTCAGTTAAACCAATACGGTATGTTGTTTCTGCTTTTGCAGAAGGCCTTTGAAGTTCTCGGGAATTACGTTAAAAGATAGTTAATTGTTTCTTTCCCGAATATGCAGAGCTGAAATAAGATTTAGAAATTCACTTTTGTTGCTGAGGAATTTTAAAAGATAAGGCAACCCACTACCGTGATCACAAGATACATATTTACTTTTGACGGTCTTACTAACACTCCAATGCAAGTAATGTCTGAGGGAGGGGGTGCGAAATGGTAGTTCACTTGTGTGGAATAATATTCTGGAATCGGTCTTGGTTCCTTCGAATACACGCCCGGTAGATAACAGAATATCCGGTCAGCCGAGGAAACTCAAATCACAGTTACATTATTGCACCGTCACGAGCCACTGGAGACCACAGGGCCCTTACACCATAATAGTCAGAAAACGTCCCTAGCCAACGACACTCTACTTGCGGAATACTGCTGCTCCCCGTAAGGCAAAAACGTTGCAGTCCGTGTATAGAATGTGACAGACAGAGGCAGCCGTGTCTAGTACTCACGGGCGGCGTCGCGGCGTGCGAAGGCAACTCGGCTGGCTCTGGTGCTCCTCTTCTGGCCTCGTGTAGGAAGGACCCTCTATTGGCGAGCGGACGCTGGCGGAGTGCGTTGTCGCCGGCCGAGGCGAGCGCCGCGCCGGCCGAGGATGAGTCGTCACGTGTCTGGGAGTAGTAGGAGAAGGAGGAGGGAAGGGGTCGGATCCAAGAGCATTCGGGCGGCAGGGGCGATCCCAAGCTAGGCCCGGCGGGTCGCCCGCGGTGCCGCGCTCAGGGACACAGATACCGCGGATGGTTGCCACGATTCGTAGAGATAGAGGGAAATTTTGTTACGCGGCGTCGCGGCTTTTTTAAAGCCAGCTTTAAGTTACACTGACGTAAAAAATAAAAGCAACACTAGGAAGAAGTTGCGGGTCATAAACAAATGTTGGTAGGCGTGTTGCTGCATCTGGCAGATCATGTCAATCCAGATTGGCCGTCAGTCACGTAACAGTGCCACTAATAGCGCAACTAAGAGAATGCAAATCAGTTTTGCTTTAAATACACGCTGTAATGGTCGTGAGCGGTAGTTACCTTTGAGATTGGACGTGGTGATTTGATGTTACTCAAGAACTCCTGTAACGCGACAAAGACGCCATTTTCAACACCCAAGTGAATTTGAACGAAGTCGTATAATAAGATTACGAGCACACATGGTCTGTCGTGGGGCGATCACCCAGTTTTTAAAATAACTGAAAAGCCACGATCGCTTCAATATCATTTAGTGGATGACCGGTTTCAACACTCTGAATGTGCCATCATCGGATCTGTGAAGGTATAACATAACATGTTTGAGGGAGGGCTTACATGAGTTAACTATATACATTACAATTATTACAGAACCACAAACCTGAAACGTGGATTAACATTTATAAAACCGGAAGGCTATTTACAATTTGTACAGAAAGCAGATGGCAGTTATAAGACTCGAGGGGTATGAAAGGGAAGCAGTGGTTGGGAAGGGAGTAAGACAGGCTTGTAGCCTATCCCCAATGTTATTCAATCTGTATATTGAGCAAGCAATAAAGGAAACAAAAGAAAAGTTCGGAGTCGGTATTAAAATCCAAGGAGAAGAAATAAAAACTTTGAGGTTCGCCGATGACAATGTAATTCTGTCAGAGACAGCAAAGGACTTGGAACAGCAGTTGAACGCAATGGACAGTGTCATGAAAGGAGGATATAAGATAAACATCAACAAAAGCAAAACGAGGATAATGGAATGTAGTCGAATTAAGTCGGGTGATGCTGAGGGAATTAGATTAGGAAATGAGACACTTAAAGTAGTAAAGGAGTTTTGCTATTTGGGGAGCAAAACAACTGATGATGGTCGAAGTAGAGAGGCTATAAAATGTAGACTGGCAGTGGCATGGAAAGCGTTTCTGAAGAAGAAAAATTTGTTAACATCGAGTATAGATTTAAATGTCAGGAAGTTGTTTCTGAAAGTATTTGTATGGAGTGTAGCCATGTATGGAAGTGAAACGTGGACGATAAATAGCTTAGACAAGAAGATAATAGAAGCTTTCGAAATGTGATGCTACAGAATAATGCTGAAGATTAGATGGGTTGATCACATAACTAATGAGGAGGTATTGATTAGAATTGGGTAGAAGAGAAGTTTGTGGCACAACTTGACTAGAAGAAGGGATCGGTTGGTAGGACATGTTCTGAGACATCGAGGGATCACCAATTTAGTACTAGAGGGCAGCGTGGAGGGTAAAAATCGTAGAGGGAGACCAAGAGATGAATATACTAAGCAGATTCAGAAGGATGTAGGCTGCAGTAGGTACTGGAAGATGAAGAAGCTAGCACAGGATAGAGTAGCATGGAGAGCTGCATCAAACCAGTCTCAGGACTGTAGACCACAACAATGGACATCATGGCACATGAGGCAGACCATCTGATAAAAATTATTGTCACAACCGATAAAAAATAATAAAAAACTGCTCTCATGGTCGTTCTTTCCATAAAATATAAGACTGAAGTCACCAGATGAAACTACCACTGATCGCCTAACACCGGTCGGCATCATGACTGCCCTATTCCGCGCAGGCTTACCTATTGTGACTCTAGTGGTTCACAACCGGCCACCAGATAGCGCTGTCCAAGCAGCGCACAACAGTCCCACGGTATAACCACTCATTACTACTAAAACACAACTTCACTATAACTGTCACATAACCATGCAAAGCCCACATTTTCGAATACATTTCCTGTACATACTATAATCACTATAAAGTACGTCAAATACGAAGTAAAAGCAGCTGAGGCACAGAAATTATCCATTAGCGCCTTACAAAACTACATATTATAATTTACCTTTATTCATATAAGGACGTCAGGAATATGCACACAGAAAGCTGTTCATAACACGACTTACATACAATGTGACGAGTGATTAAAACCTGTATCCTGGGCTTTACCTCTCTACGCACTATGGTCTTAGGTATTGTAAGAATGATGTATACAGTTAACTCATGTAAGCCCTCCCTCAAACCTGTTATGTTATGCCTTCACAGATCCGATGATGGCACCTTCAGAGTGCTGAAACCGGTCATCTCGTAAACGATACCGAAGCGATCGTGGCTTTTCAATTATTGTAAAGATTACGAGATGCTGTACGTTTCTTCCACGATATTGCATAATGACTTGGCAGGAATATAGCCACTGTGCGTCACTGCTGCAGACGGTTATCAGGAGAATGTCTGGTTGCAAGTTGGTCAGGCTCCGGACGGCCACATGCCACTGCCAACAGGGAAGACCACCGTGTTCGGCGTATGGCTCTGGTCCAAATGGTTCAAATGGCTCTAAGCACTATGGGACTTAACATCTGAGGCCATCAGTCCCCTAGACTTAGAACTACTTAAACCTAAGTAACCTGAGGACATCACACACATCTATGCCCGAGGCAGAATTCGAAACTGCGACCGTAGCAGCAGCGCGGTTCCGGACTGAAGCTCCCAGAACCGGTCGGCTACATCGGCCGGCCAGGCTCTGGTCCATCGTACTGCATCTACAGCAGTAATTTTGAGCAGCAGTTGGCACCACAGTGACAGAACGGACTGTTACAAATCGGTTACTTCAAGGACTGCTCCGAGTCACGCGCCAGGTTGGGTGCATCCCACTGGCCCCAAATCACCGCCATTTGCAACCACAGTAGCGTCAAGCGAGAGCTAATTGAAGGGCAGGATGGAGGTCTGTTGTGTTTTATGATGAAAATTGGTTCTGTCTCGGTGCCAATGATTGTTGTGTCAATAGAAGGAGGCCACTTGAGGACCTGCAATCAACCTGTCTGGGGGCTAGACACACTGGGCCCACACCTTGAGTTACGAACTGGGATGTAATTTATTATGACAGGTGGCGCACTCTCGTGGTTATCCCACACACCCCGGCGATTCAGCCTTTCATGGACAGCTTTCCAGGAAGTTCTTTCCAACAGGATAATGCTCGCCCACGTACTGCTGTTGTAACTCATTATGCTCTACGGAGTGTCGAAATGCTGCCTTTGCGTGTTCGATGATCAGATGTCCACATTCGTCTCCAGTCGACCACGTATTGGACATCACCTGACGACAACTCGGACGATATCCACAAACGGCATTAACTGTCCCTGTATTGACCGACGAAATACAACAGGCGTGCAACTCCTTTCCGCAAACTGACATCTAGCAGCTGACAAACACAATGTACACAGTTAAATTAAAAGGAAGGTCAGCGTTGACCGTAATATTGATGTTTTATTGATAGCAGAATCGATTTTAGATCACATAGTGACCATCTTCGGTGCTGTACAAATTAAACACAGACACTGGTATCGAGTTATCAATAACCAAAACTGAGAAGCGATCACAATAATTGTTGATCGTTCTCAGTATTGGTTATCGATAACTGGATGCCAGTGTCTGTGTTTAATTTGTACAGCACCGAAGATGATCACTATGTGATCGAAACTGATTTTGCTATCAACAAAACATCAATATTATGGCCAACGCTGACCTTCCTTTTAATTTGACATATATGGTCGTTGTGCACACAGCACTCCATGGAGTCGCCAATCAACAGTGTACACAAGTTTGCATGCTTGCACTCAGCATTCTGGAGGTAACACTCGTTATTAATGTACCCGCGTTTCACTTGCGGAATGGGCTGTCTCACGCTTAGATCTTGCAACGTTAATCACTTAAATACATAACCTAGACAAACGTATTCCAAACATTTCCTTATTATACATCAATTACTTTTTCATGTTGCAGTTTTTTGCATCAGTGTATAACACATAGAACTAAGCGGAGACAAGCGGGAAGTAAACCCACAAAAGGTAGACTAAGTTTTTCCCACTTTCATATCCATATACTTTTCTAAAATGAAATTATTTTCTTACGAATCCGATGATTATTTTTTGTCATATTGACACACTTGCAATACCTTGCAACTTCATTGTCTTTCATGGGCTTTCTTAAGAACTAATTCAAAGAAGGATAGGTGTTTTGTCACACACCATCTGATCGACTGTAATCGGACACTTCTATGTAATGTGCAGCTGGTCACTAGATGACACGAGAGGTGAATAGGTCAGTATAAAAGGAGGCGCGGAGTATTGTATTGTCAGCAGAGAAACAATATGAGCAGAACGGTTGAGTCTGGAGAGCTCAGTTACTTCATGCGTGGACTAGTCATTGGATGTTGTAAGGCAGGGGGCTCCAAGGCTTTTTGTACACCACTTTACGTGTTCAAAAATCTGGACATAACACTATAAGCTTCTCACTTCGTAACTAAACCTCATACGGAAGTGTGTGTGTGGGGGAGGGGGGATAGAGGGAGGGGGGAGGAGGGATTGGAGGAAGTTGAGCGACGAATGCCGCACGGTGAGGAACGGTATGGGATTATAATTTTCACCATCCTACTCAGTGCTGACAACATGATTCGTGATTAATCAGGTTTAACTTCGCGTAATGTCAGTAGTCAGGAATTAGCTCATTGTAATAAGCCCACTCCTGTTACAAACGCAAGCTTTCTTCGTTTCTACATCTACATCTACATTTATACGCAAGCCACCCAACGGTGTGTGGCGGAGGGCACTTTACGTGCCACTGTCATTACCTCCCTTTTCTGTTCCAGTCGCGTATGTTTCGCGGGAAGAACGACTGTCGGAAAGCCTCCGTGCGCGCTTGAATCTCTAATTTTACATTCGTGATCTCCTCGGGAGGTATAAGTAGGGGGAAGCAATATATTCGATACCTCATCCAGAAACGCACCCTCTCGAAAACTGGCGAGCAAGATACACCGCGATGCAGAGCGCCTCTCTTGCAGAGTCTGCCACTTGAGTTTGCTAAACATCTCCGTAACGCTATCACGCTTACCAAATAACCCTGTGACGAAACGTGCCGTTCTTCTTTGGATCTTCTCTATCTCCTCCGTCAACCCGATCTGGTACGGATCCCACACTGATGAGCAATACTCAAGTATAGGTCGAACGAGTCTTTTGTAAGCCACCTCCTTTGTTGATGGACTACATTTTCTAAGGACTCTCCCAATGAATCTCAACCTGGTACCCGCCTTACCAACAATTAATTTTATATGATCATTCCACTTCAAATTGTTCCGTACGCATACTCCCAGATATTTTACAGAAGTAAATGCTATCAGTGTTTGTTCCGCTATCATATAATCTTACAATAAAGGATCCTTCTTTCTATGTATTCGCAATACATTACATTTGTCTATGTTAAGGGTCAGTTGCCACTCCCTGCACCAAGTGCCTATCCGCTGTAGATCTTCCTGCATTTCGCTACAATTTACTAATGCTGCAACTGCTCTGTATACTACAGCATCATCCGCGAAAAGCCGCATGGCGCTTCCGACACTATCTACTAGGTCATTTATACATATTGTGAAAAGCAATGGTCCCATAACACTCCCCTGTGGCACGCCAGAGGTTACTTTAACGTCTGTAGACGTCTCTCCATTGAGAACAACATGCTGTGTTCTGTTTGCTAAAAACTCTTCAATCCAGCCACACAGCTGGTCTGATATTCTGTAGGCTCTTACTTTGTTTATCAGGCGACAGTGCGGAACTGTATCGAACGCCTTCCGGACGTCAAGGAAAATAGTATCTACCTGGGAGCCTGTATCTAATATTTGCTGGGTCTCATGAACAAATAAAGCGAGTTGGGTCTCACATGATCGCTGTTTCCGGAATCCATGTTGATTCCTACAGAGTAGATCCTGGGTTACCAAAAACGACATGATACGCGAGCAAAAAACATGTTCTAAACTTCTACAACAGATCGACGTTAGAGATATAGGTCTATAGTTTTGCGCAACTGCTCGAGGACCCTTCTTGAAGACTGGAACTACCTGTGCTCTTTTCCAATAATTTGGAACCTTCCGTTCCTCTAGAGACTTGCGGTACACGGCTGTTAGAAGGGGGGCAAGTTCCTTCGCGTACTCTGTGTAGAGTCGAATTTGTATCCTGTCAGGTCCAGTGGACTTTCCTCTGTTGAGTGATTCCAGTTGCTTTCCTATTCCTTAGACACTTATTTCGATGTCAGCCATTTTTTCGTTTGTCCGAGGATTTAGAGAAGGAACTGCAGTACGGTCTTCCTCTGTGAAACAGCTTTGGAAAAAGGTGTTTAATATTTCAGCTTTACGCGTGTCATCCTCTGTTTCAATGCCATCATCATCCCGGAGTGTCTGGAAATGCTGTTTCGAGCCACTTAGTGATTTAACGTAAGACCAAAACTTCCTAGGATTTTCTGTCAAGTCGGTACATAGAATTTTACTTTCGAATTCACTGAACGCTTCACGCATAGCCCTCCTTACGCTAACTTTGACATCGTTTAGCTTCTGTTTGTCTGAGAGGTTTTGGCTGCGTTTACACTTGGGAGTGAAGCTCTCTTTGCTTTCGCAGTAGTTTCCTAACTTTGTTGTTGAACCACGGTCTGTTTTTCCCGGCCCTCATAGTTTTACTCAGCACGTACCTGCCTAAAACGCATTTTACGATTGCTTTGAACTTTTTCCATAAACACTCAACATTGTCAGTGTCGGAACAGAAATTTTGTTTTTGATCTGTTAGGTAGTCTGAAATCTGCCTTCTATTACTCTTGCTAAACAGATAAACCTTCCTCCCTTTTTTTTACATTCCTATTAACTTCCATATTCAGGGATGCTGCAACGGCCTTATGATCACTGATTCCCTGTTCTGCACTTACAGAGTCGAAAAGTTCGGGTCTGTTTGTTATCAGTAGGTCCAAGATGTTATCTCCACGAGTCGGTTCTCTGTTTAATTGCTCGAGGTAATTTTCGGATAGTGCACTCAGTATAATGTCACTCGATGCTCTGTCCCTGCCACCCATCCTAAACATCTGAGTGTCCCAGTCTATAACTGGTAAAATGAAATCTCCACCTAAGACTATAACATGCTGAGAAAATTTATGTGAAATGTATTCCAAATTTTCTCTCAGTTGTTCTGCCACTAATGCTGCTGAGTCGGGTGGTCGTTAAAAGGAGCCAATTATTAACCTAGCTCGGTTGTTGAGTGTAACCTCCACCCATAATAATTCACAGGAACTATCCACTTTTATTTCACTACAGGATAAACTACTACTAACAGCGACAAACACGCCACCACCGGTTGCATCCAATCTATCCTTTCTAAACACCGTCTGTGCCTTTGTAAAAATTTCGGCAGAATTTATCTCTGGCTTCAGCCAGCTTTCTGTACCTATAACGATTTCAGCTTCGGTGCTTTCTATCAGCGCTTAAAGTTCCGGTACTTTACCAATGCAGTTTCGACAGTTTACAATTACAATGCCGATTGCTGCTTGGTCCCCGCATGTCCTGACTTTGCCCCGCACCCTTTGAGGCTGTTGCCCTTTCTGTACTTGCCCGAGGCCATCCAACCTAAAAAACCGCCCAGTCCACGCCACACAACCCCTGTTACCCGTGTAGCCGCTTGCTGCGTGTAGTGGACTCCTGAGCTATCCAGCGGAACCCGAAACCCCACCACCATATGGCGCAAGTCGAGGAATCTACAGCCCACACGGTCGCAGAACCGTCTCAGCCTCTGATTCAGACCGTCCACTCGGCTCTGTACCAAAGGTCCGCAGTCAGTCCTGTCAACGATGCTGCAGATGGTGAGCTCTGCTTTCATCCCGCTAGCGAGACTGGCAGTCTTCACCAAATCAGATAGCCGTCGGAAGCCAGAGAGGATTTCCTCCGATCCATAGCGACACACATCATTGGTGCCGACATGAGCGACCACCTGCAGATGGGTGCACCCTGTACCCTTCATGGCATCCGGAAGGACCCTTTCCACGTCTGGAATGACTCCCCCCGGTATGCACACGGAGTGCACATTGGTTTTCTTCCCCTCTCTTGCTGCCATATGCCTAAGGGGCCCCATTACGCGCTTGACGTTGGAGCTCCCAACTACCAGTAAGCCCACCCTCTGCGACCGCCCGGATCTTGCAGACTGAGGGGCAACCTGTGGAACATTGTCATTTAACGTAATGCACAACAAGGCGACAATAACGACAGTAAATGATTTACTGCGTTATGACAACTGCGGCAGCGTACATTGATACACCGCATGTTTTGGCAGTACTTGCAAAGCATCACGAAAAATTTCGAATACCACCGACTAGCCCCGATCAAAATATTGCCTCCATCGAAGGAAGAAAAATCATTACCGGCTAAGGCATCGACGACAAATGAATGGAGAAGTGGAGAGGTTACAGCCGACGTTTCTGTATCCTGCGCACAGTCCCAAACAAAGATTCTGCGATAAATCCATTTTCTTTAACGTTATACTTTTGCCAACGAGTTTTCTCACTATTATTTGACTGTAAAAATAAAGTAACGTAAGGGAAAAATTTTACTTATATCAGCAAGTGTTTTGTTCACTTGTACGGGTACACCATGAAATGGCCTTGTGTACTACCAAGGGTACGCTTACCACCGTCTGGAATCCACTGTTGTAAATGAACACTACCGTTACATATTTGAATATACCGCTGATGCCAAAAACGCGCTGTAGCGCACGTAACGAGCAAAGGTCGGTTGCAGACAGATAGTGTCGGACTTGAAGTAGTTACTTTCAAATAAACTGATTGATTTTCCAGATTAACAGGTATCATAATGTCTCAAAGGAATGGATCCACTCCAAAGAGATAAAAAAGTAGAAGTGCAACTGTTTTAATTTATAATTGATTTTACTGTGAATTTTGATTACTTTTACTTCAGATGAAGTCGTATCCTTCGGTTTTAAGAGACTGGATGAAAATAGCTTAAGGCCAAACGTTCATTATTGGTTGAGGCACTCTTGGTGATGAATAACCATGCATGTATTTATTGTTCATACAAAAGAAATTATTTTTTCAAAAGTTAATTGGTCTTCGTATTACGATGCTGGCTCGACTTTACAAAAATAAAATAACTAACGAAAGAGCGTTGAAGGTGCTCAATCATTGCGTCACCAAACAATCCGCTTCCTACTTAATTAAACTGACCAGAAAGTGATTCTCTGATTTAATTACTACAAGACAGCTGAGAGGTTTGACAATTTACAGATTAACACTGGCTTAAAACTAATCATTCCAATTATTTTTGGCAAAAAGGTAGATGTATCAGTACTTATATCCATAACGTGTCGGTCCCAGACCAAGAAGAAAAAGACAATATAGTGTCGCATGTTTCTCAGACAGAACAATTATCGGATAACAAATATTGGTATAACATCATCGTGTTGAAGACACTGATTTCTCCTAGAGTTTGCTTTCGCATGGGTACAACTAAAAGAAATGGCTTTTTCCGGTTCATTCAGTATTTTAATTTAGGTAATATTAGCAACTGTTACGTGGCAGTCCACAGGCAGGAACATATTTTGACAGTGTTTCTTTCACGTCCCTTCAGAATTATTGAATTAGGCGCAAGAGTTCACCATCACGTTTTCATCAAAAGATATGTTTTAGACTACCGTGAGCCACGGGCGAATACGTGCAAAGGCGGTTATCGGCATCGCGTTAATGGCACAAAGCAGCGCAAGGTATGTAATGTGAAACGTGTTTCTGTTTGCAAGTGATTTTGTATCACCACATAGTGGTCAAACCTTATGCACTGAAATAATGTAGCAGTTAGAAAAACCTGTTTCGTCTTAGTTAACATTAGTGGTCAAGAAAGCTCAGCGATACAGCCGGCAGGAACAATTTCACCCCATCTTAGTGGTAACGAAGGCCATGTCGTACGCAAGATAACAACAGAACGTATAACGCCAAATTAGTTACACATGGCGATGAGTGGCTCCAGGACATAGAAACAGCTTCAATCTTCGGAGGCTCTGGAGAAGACAAACGTAGCGTCACGGTGAGTTCATCAGCTATTTGCGACAGCGGCGCTTCGTGTGAACTCGATTCAACAGCGCTTCGCAATGAATAGAAAAGGAACTGCGAACTGTGTTACTAACTGTTCAGTTCCTAAAAAAAACTTTAAATTACATACAGACATCAGCTATTTATCGAACAGTGACTGTAGAGAACATTATTGCAATAACGGATAACGGAGCAAAACGGCAGAGAGACACTGAAGAGCCAAAGAAAACTGGTAGCCTATCGTGTAGAACTTCAGCGACCACACAGAAGTAAAGCAACACGACGTGGCATGGACTCGACTAATGTCTGAAGTAGTTCTGGAGGGAAATGGCACCTTCAATCCTGCAGGGCTGTCTATAAATCCGTAACAGTGCGAGGGGATGGAGATCTCTTCTGAACACCACGTTGCAAGGCACCCCAGATATGCACAGTAATGTTTATATCTGGGAGTTTTGTGACCAGCGAAAGTGTTTAAACTCAGAAAAGTGCTCCTGGAACCACTCTGTAGCAATTGTGGACGTGTGGGATGTCCCATTGTCTTGCTGGAATTGCCCATGTCCGTCGGAATGCACACCATGGACACGAATGGATGCAGGTGATCAGACACGATGCTTACGTACGGGTCACCCGTCAGAGTCATATCTAGATATATCAGCTGTCCCGTATCACTCAAACTGTACACGCCCCACACCATTACAGAGCCTCCACCAGCTTGAACAACCCATTGCTGGCATGCAGTGTCCATGGATTCACGAGGTTGTCCCCATAGCCGTACACGCCCTTCCACTCTACACAATTTGAAACGAGACTCGACCGACCAGGCAACACGTTCCCAGTCATCAACAGTCCAATGTCTGTGCTGAAGAGTCCAGGCGAGGCGAAAAGCTTTGTGTCGTGCAGTCATCAAGCGTACACGAGTGGGCTTCCGGCTCCGAAAGCCCATTTCGGTGATATTTCGTTTAATGATTCGCACGCTAACACTTGTTGAGAGCCCAGCACTGAAATCTGCAGCATTTTACGGAAGGTTTGCACTTCTGTCACGTTGAGCGATTCTCTTCAGTCGTCATTGGTCCCGTTCTTGCAAGATCTTCTTCCGGCGGCAGCGATGTGGGAGATCTGATGTTTTACGGGATTCCTTATATTCACGATGCACTCGTGAAATAGTCGTACGGGAAAATCCTCACTTCATCGCTACCTCGGAGATGCTGTGTCTTATCGTTCATGCGAGGACTATAACACCAAGTTCAAACTCAGTTAAATATTCAAAACCTACAACTGTAGCAGCGGTAAACGAATAACAACTGCACCAGACACTTGTTGTCTTATATAGGTGTTGCCGACCTCAGCGCCGTATTCTTGCTGCTCACATGTCTCTGTATTTGAATACGCATGCCTTACCAGTTTCTTTGGCGCTTCTGTGTATTATTAATGCGAAAAGACAATTTGAAGATTTGGACAGAATTATGAACGTGAGAATATCATGATTTGTATAACAGAACTTTGTTGAAATGGACATTTTAGGTGAGGCAAATGATGATCAACAAAATTCTGTGAGGAATGTAGCAAATGCGTAGACACTGGCCGTGCTTAATTACAATGAAATAATTCCATGTAAAAACTATGAAGAAATGGACGTATTAGGAAGCGAGGCAGTTGATGCTAAAGTGATATCTGAGTTGTGAAACGCACACTGACTATTGCCAGAATGTACTGAAAATTTTTCGAAAAACGTTAGATCTGTGAGGCTTACTGACGCAGAGGTAGCCACATGGACCGGGGCGTCCTGTCACGGTTCGCGCGGCTCCTCCCGCGGAGGTTCGAGTCCTCCCTCGGGCATGGGTGTGTGTGTTGTCCTTAGCGTAAGTTAGATTAAGTAGTGTGTAAGCTTGGGGACCGATGACCTCAGCAGTTTGGTCCCATATGATCTTACTACAAATTTCCAATTGAGGCTTACTTTGCAAATTATCTTTGAATTGTGTAGAGCTAATTCCGTGCATAAAATACTGTCAATATTTGTCGTCATACGCAACTTAACTGGTAGAAAACGTACTTGAACGAATGTTGCGACCAGTTTAAAAGCAATTATTATGATTATGCGGGAGATTACAACTTATCTGAAATGTGTGATTGTACTGAGACGTTACGAAAATTTAATCTGTGGATTTCATTCTGAAAGGATGTAACTGAAATGGATGAGATCAGAGATATGTTTTTCCTTATACAAACGATGGGCATATTTCAATTGAAAATACGTGTGAGAATAAAACGTACTGCAAAGTACAGAAATGGAACTGTGTATAATCTCTTGGGAGAGGTACCGCAAATCGTATTAAATCCAAGACTATGGCCACCACCTGTCATATTATTGCATTGAAACCTTCAGCAAACAAAAGTGATGTTACGAATGACAGTGAGGTTTAATTAAATGACTATAGTAGGTACCTCAAGTGACTATTTACGTAACGGTAACGTTTTGCTAAAATGGAGTAATGACTATTGTCTGTTGATATGTTACATTAGCTTTTCTAAGGACTGTGTACTTTGCAAGACGCTACAGCAAACAATAACTGTAGCGTGCATGGCAAGTGTTTTGTTTGTCAGTTTACATGCGGGCGCTAGAAAAGCTAGGTCATGAGCGAGCAGCCCTGCAGTGTTTTGTTACTAATGTTGCCATAATATTTTTTGTATTCTGACGTTGGCAATACATACAGTGGAATGCGACGGGTGGCGCGTTGAATCATGGGAGGTCGACGTCATCGGACGAGCAGCTCGCTTTGCTTGTGCACACAATGCGACACATGCGGATCATCTGTTAAGATCCAACAGCGGTGTTGGAGATCATGGAGTTGTAACACAACCTTGGTTCTCTGCCAGATCACTTGGAGCGCTCTATATTAATCAGTCTGTCACTCGGTTTTTTATTGGTTGATTTAAAGCCATCCATATTTGTTTACGTTTCGTAGTAAAGAGAAGCTCCTCGCATTGCATCGTGTTTGTGATTACGGCTTATCGTGTGTATTTCACGTTTTGTATTGCGTTGTGAATATTTTTCCTGTATTTATTTTGAGTTTTGCTCAGATTCATTGGGTAGAGTAAATGATTCCATGTTTTTGTGTGATATAAAAAATAACTTTGCCTAGTTGGATATTTTTCTGTGGACATATTGTTTTTGACTACGAGTCCTTCTATGAATTGCGAGATTGGAAGATATGTTGTCTGTATTCCACTTTATTTAGTTCACATCCATTTTTCGTACTATCTTGCATTTAATGGAGTATTCAACATCATCAGCTTTTGATAGAATTGGTATTCAACTTTATTGCATCTTGTCATGGAATGAGTGTGTACTTCTGTTTTGAATCGTGTTGTTGAGTACATAGTTACGTGCCAGGTATTATTATGTAGCAAAAGTACTCTACGTGGAAGTGCGTGTTTATACATAGGATTGTTTGGTGTCGTGTGAACTTACCTCCACCATACTAAATGCTCTTGCATTTAGCTAACTCTAGTTGCACAGAATTCACTAGTAGATCCCGTGATGAAAGCATGAGAGCGTGTATTATTTGCTTTTAAATTTTCAGTGGAGTGGGAGGATGATTGTAGTACATTGAATTTTGCTAAATGTATTGTTTCTACCACCTGTTAATAACGTGTGAACACATTTGGGTAACTTCTGTTGCAGTTTTAGCATTTGCAAGGAAGAATGCCGTAGGCACTGAGACGACAAAGCATACACAGTTGTAAAGAGCAACACCATTCAAAACTGAAATTCGTAGGCCTTACTCATTCCATGATCAAACAAATATCGTTGAATATCAATTCTGTCAAATGCTGCTGACATGGAGTGCTCCATTAAATGCGAGAAAGTACAAAAAACGGATGTGAACTAAAATAAAGTAGAATAGGAACAATGTACTTATAATGTATTTATAACGAGCAACTCATATATAGATTTATATGCAGGAAGCAGATGTACACAGAACACTACGTGACAAAACCGACTTTTGTTTTACATGAAACAAAAATAAAATTTAATGTGTTACTCCATCGAATTTTACGGATTCATACAAAAATAAAGCATATTATGAGTAATATATTGATAATGCTGCTCAAACATTACAATCCACAGAAGAAAACGTAATAAGGAACACAATTCAATGAAACGAACTTCTGTATCATGTCTTGTCAGATAATTTTTACTTTTTGAGATGAGATAAGGTGCAATTGTTTCCTCTTTATAATAGCCACATGGCCGAAATTGTAATATTGGCTTTTACAAATAAATAATTTTACCGTCAAAAGAGGACAATGATACCATTTACTAAATTTTAATGACTGTGAACTCCAGCTACGAGAAGTTGACATTAGGTTTTGACTGAGATTCCTCGAATTTATTTCTGCACAAGGTAAAAAAAAAATCTTTCGATTTCCAGGCCTGCACTGTACTAGTAGACTATGAGGCCGACCCATAAAATATAAGTGAAAAATACTGTCAATTGAATCGCGTATTTCGAATTAAAAATACTCTTTTTCGCGCCATATTTTCTGGCATTCAAACTTCACTACCAGGTCACTTGAAGCGCTGCTGTCGTTCTCTGTTTCCATGTTGTAACATAGGCCTTGCATTTCTGATGTTTTAGGCGGTCTCTGATGGAGGCGTATAGAGAACGCGTCCACTGGGATGTGTTTCTAATCCCCAGCGGCGATGCTGTCACAGCCTTTTACAATGGGAACCTGGGGAAAGGTGTGTTACGTACAGCTCAACATACAGGAAATGTGTTAAAAATGGAGTAACCAGTGACGTATTTACGACGATTGTACGTCTTCTGTAGACCCCAGCGCCACTGGTGCCACAGTCCACTGCTTTGACAGATTGTATGATTGTGCGTGAAGTGCAGCTCAGCATATAAGTAGAGAATTAAAACCAGAGTAACTAATGACATGTCCTTTTTAAAATTATTTAGTGTAGTACAGTAGTTGCCAGTGTCTCATGGTGTATCACGAAGCAGATTTTTTTTTTTTTTTGTCAGAGGTGTATAGATGGATTATGTCAAGGTAGGTATAAGTTTGTAACTATTATTGTATAAGTAGATCGTACACTGTGTGCTAAGTTAATCAATTTCTTCTTACATGATTTAATATCTTCCTACAGAACAATTACCAAATGGTTATCTGCCTATGTGAGACATAACATGCTCTTGTGGGCTAATACTACACACATTTTCCAATGCAGGGTTCCTTTATAGGTTGTACACGAGCTGTTTTCCATGCATAACCTACCTATTTACTTCCAGACTTCCTTACAAATACAGTACATAAATGATTTTTACTCATGAAATTAAAAACAATCGCAGAAGGAACATCCAGCTTCTAATAGCTCAGTTACACGGCCTTGTTTAAACTCGTTGAAGTGATGATAATGGCATCTTTGTCGCCTTAAAGGTATTCTTGACTAACATCAACTCATCAAAGGAAACTAACGCTCACGACCGTTACAGAGCGTATTTAAAACAAATCTAATTTGCATTACCATACGGTGCTACTAGCGCCAATCTTATGTGACATCATCTTTCTGATGTAGAAACACGCCTACCAACTTTTTGTATGTCGCACAAAACGTTGTTGTCATTGCCATTTTTTTCGTCACTGAATTTTCGTTTTAAATATTGTCAAAGTTCCTTGTAAGCAAAATTGTAGTACCTTAAAATTTGGATTTGGTTTCATCGTGGTTACCGTGTTTTTTATTGGGTTTCAAGCCGTTTGTGTAACTGATAAGCACAACTATTGGTATCACCAATAGATGTTCTTGATCTGTAATTGTCTGATTATAAACTCATTGCACCTGTTTGGTACTTTTAAATTATTTTTGATCTCGCTGTGGAAGAGCTTTATTACTGGGTTTTAAGCTGTTTGTGCATTTGCTAAGAATATTTTTTAATTAGTCTTGAACAGTAACTTCGTCAACGGCTTGTACTGTACTTACTTGTAACTTTAAACTATTTTGACTTACCGATGAAATACAGGTTTCGTGGGACCTTATGCAAATTGTGCAGTTGCTAAATATAATTTATTCATTTCTTGAATTTTCTGTTAATGAGTAGCGCTGCGGGGCGGTTAAAAATTTGGAGCACCTTCTGAGTACAAGCATTATTTGATAATTTCATTAGGGCCCTTCTATGTGGGTCGATCTGTTGTTTCTTGATAATCACTTTACTCTGATGCATTTCAATGACTGGATGTAGCTGTGTGTGTTTTCTCATCGTTAAGGTATTAGTTGTTCATAATAACAAGTTGTTAAAGAATACTTTATCTTGTGGTCCCAGCACCTTTTCACCGCCCAGCTAGATCCCCTTGATCCCATACCTTCGAACGACCTTGTGGCCAATGGAGACGTGAGATTCTTAGATTCACTTGTAGTGAGGCAGCTGTGGATATGAATTCGACTGTAGTGTTACTACCTCTAATTTTGTGTCTGATGGTAGCTCCCTTCAATGTTTCATTAAAAAAAAAATCCAATAAGCTTCGTGACACAGCTTTCGCGGATCTTTTTCACTTCTAACGTAAATAATCCAGCGTAGAATTACATCTTCAGGAAACGCATGTAGAATTTTGATAACCAATATGTGGCGGTAATCGTCCACAAGCCCATTGGACTTGTTGCATTTGACACAAATATGTAGCATTATAAATGTTTATTAATGCATAAACCATTGGATTTGTAACGTCAGAATATATCTTGAGCATAGTTAATACGATCTCTTCCTGAATAGCGATAAACTAAATCCGTTTCGTTTTATCATACTGGTATGCAGTGATTAGTACAGTTACATGAAGATGCTGTAGTTCGTTGTACAGGTACCCTCAGAAGGACGTCCGTTGTGGAACCTGCAGGACTGCAGTCTTCGAAGACGGAAACTGCTCCCAAAATCGGAACCACGTTTATAATTCTCTTGAAGACAGCTATAATCAAGTGGTTTTAAGGCACCACAGGTACATGAACTGCTGTCCAGTTGAAATTCGCCAATTTCACCCCGTTTGCAGTCGAAGAGGAAAAACTATTCGCAATCTACATTGTTACCTTCAAAACTCCTTCCTGGTGACGTCGACATATTCTTCGCATTTGATGGTGTCGGTGTCACAGTCCGCGTTGGAAAGCAGATCTTGGATTGCATCGTAGAGCACTCTCCTACGATCTAACGTCTGCTGCAGTCTTTTTCAAAAATAATCATGATATATATTTTTGCTTGTATCTCCATCAATTGTCATACTCAACCCCATTACTAGCGTTCTTTCATCCTTTCTTTCATTTTCAAATTTCGTGGACGCATTTCTGTACAACCAAAGAATATAATGCTTAGAACTCACAGTAGAGAGGATTGACAAAGATTACCGTTGCGTGACAACGTTGAAAGGTAATAATTATAAAAGCAAACAATTTATGGCGTTGATTACAGTTAAATATCTTGTATCCATACACCTTCACTTCCTTATCAACATTCCACAACAGTAACAGTTGTATGTGTTCTGACTCTGTATAAGCTACACAATAATTGCAGAAATGAATTAAAACGCCTATGCCAAAACATTAAAGCGCATTACTTAAATTCTACGTCGGCGTTATGTGATTGCAGTCTGCATTACTATCTTCACCCTCTCTTCGATTCGATGACATGAAACACGCGGATATTGTTTTCATCTAGCAGCTCGCATGCTCCTCAATAAACTCTCAGATTCCCAGGTTTCAATACCATGATATATCTCGTGGATTAACACACAAGACACTAACTGTATTTTCTTACAGCAACTTCTACAGTCAAAGATATTACATTAAAGAAATAAGTAACAAGCAGTGTATTTGTTTACAATCCCCAAAAGGAGCCAACGTATAAAAATTGCTATTTCTTAATAACTGAGTCGACCGAAAAAACAGATTGACCATCCCCAGAATCCAGCAGTCTAGTCACTTTGAAGAGGACCGCTCCAAAAACGTCAGAGCCTCATTTATATAATAGCTTTAGAGTTTTATAATGATGTTGTCTTGCACTTAAAATGATTTTGTTCAAACGGATAGTGACTCAATAAGTCTCATGCACCAAGATCAGTGACAGCTGTTCATCAACATATAATGTGCGCAGATTCATGGACATTAGCTAAATATGTAACTTAGAAGATACACATTAATTTTTTTTCCTTTTTCCCTTCTCCACCATGTACAATTTATGACAGATAAGGTATATCTTTAATAATTTTAATACAATTACTGATGACTGATCTGCTGGCGTAGCTTAATCCACAGGGAGGTAACTTACAAGAGGGGACGTGGATCATACGTGGATCGTATACACATGATGAGTTAACGACAATCGGCTGGTACACTGGGCCGCATAAGTGTGGTTTTTAGGTTGTTCCCCACACTCGTTTAGGCAAATGCTGGGCTGGTCATCAAATTCTGCCTCAGAAAATACGATACAAAGACAGCTAAAATATAACTCCCAGAACAAAGTTCGCTTGATTCACAGACAGATAGTCCGCATCTCGTGGTCGTGCGGTAGCGTTCTCGCTTCCCACGCCCGGGTTCCCGGGTTCGATTCCCGGCGGGGTCGGGGATTTTCTCTGCCTCGTGATGGCTGGGTGTTGTGTGCTGTCCTTAGGTTAGTTAGGTTTAAGTAATTCTAAGTTATAGGGGACTTATGACCACAGCAGTTGAGTCCCATAGTGCTCAGAGCCATTTGAACAGACAGATAGTACACTAGATAGCTATAATTGAAGTTAATTTACGCCACTTATTTACGCCACTTCCGCTTACTGCCCCATTTAATCAAACACTCGGCACCTTGCATGACACTACATAACTGCATAGTGTTCCATGATAATTATGAAGTATTTTTGTTTGCATTGGCTTTTACAATGTCCTATTTGCAATGAACCAAAGTAAAAGTAAGTTATGTCCATGGAGATGTGTTCTGTTTATGCAACTAAATAAAAGGCAATTTGCTTTTTGCCAGTGTGTTTCGCTTCTTTTATTTGTGAAGCATCTTCAGTGGCGATTTCCAGTGTTGTTAGTCCATATTAGTCTATGTTTGTGGTCCTGAAGATATGTTCATCCGGTCCTCATGCTCCGTCAGATCCGTATCTTGCGTTTGGCCACGTTTATTATAACAAATCACTTGTACTTTTATTTTTGTGATCCGTGTGTGTTTACAGAGTGTAATGTTGGCAACACCGCTAATGATAATCACAACACTGTTGACAAAAGTATCTTATAATTTACCCATAAAATTATGAAATACGACACTGCAGTGGTAATGTGGGAATTAAGAGTGATTGATTTCTGCTCCGGAATGACCCTTGCCAACATTACTATAATCTGTGCACAATGCACTAACTAAACACGTGTTAGTAGCGGATGGCCCAAACAGAGAATTTTGAATTGCTAAATTCGCAATAAAACAATAAATGACATAAATATTCCACAGAAAAAACAACAAATTCCAAGTGAGCAACGCATAGCGTCTACTGAAATGAGAAAGGATATTAATTGTGACGATGGATCTACCCCACAACAACGTGCATCAAGCATAACGTTCAAACACAGTAATAAAGAGCTGATATGCATGTATCAGTCAGAACAATAAAAGTGTAAGGATGGTTGCAAAGTTGACGGGAAGACGTGACATTTCATAGTAGTTTCTTTCAAGATTTGTCTCTAGTATTTTTTGCCGCATGTAGGAACTCTAACTCACAGAGAACACTGTTGAAAGCTTTCACATTATCTCCACGTTTACATGCAAGTACCTGTCGATAGTTAGTGGTTAGCTTCACGTAACATTACTTGATTATTTCACATATGCTACATGACGCATTCAGGAATCAATTCTTCTTACACAAGAACTCGGAAAGTTTCACTGTGCTTCTGAAACCTGACGATTTCAAATCTTTACACATCAAAATGTCTCGTGACGATCCTTCCGTATGTTGGCAAAGGAAATCGGATTTGTAGTATAAAGCCCAGAATGGTGGTAATGATCGATCAAACTGAGCAATCCGCGATGTTGGATGCAGTGTATTTCCACTGTCACAGTAATATTGGAAATTCTGCACAGCTAAAGTGTTTGTGATCGGATGTTGCGTAGAGATGGCGATCATCGCTGAAACAACCGGTTTTCGGTCAGATCGATTTCTTCCCATATCGTTTTAAACTGACTGATAAAATCATTCAAAATAACTGCTTTGTGAACTAAAATATTTTCGGTTTTTCTATTCCTACATTTCTTGAAAAAAATTTGACTCACTTTGAAGATACATAGAACCAAAGTAACAAATTAAAATGGAAAATAAAAGAAAACTTAGTCCATTCACCATTAGCTACTTTTCTCAGAAAGTGATAACCAGTTGAATACTACACAGAAATCACCAGTATTCTCCTACTGATACAATATTTTTGCAACTCTGCTCAAAATTCATGTTGTAATCGCAGATCATACACTATGTGATCAAAAGTATCCGGACACCTGGCTGAAAATGACTTACCACTTCGTAGCGCCCTCCATCGGTAATACTGGAATTCAGTATGGTGTTGGCCGACCCTTTGACAGCCTCCACTCTCGCAGGCATACGTTCAGTCAGGTGCTGGAAGGTTTCTTGGGGAATTGCAGCATAGTCTTCACGGAGTGCTGCACTGAGGAGGGGTATCGATGTTGGTCGGTGAGGCCTAGCACGACGTCGGCGTTGCAAACAATCCCAAATTTGTTCTATAGGATTCGGGTCAGAAATCTGTGCAGGCCAGTACATTACAGTGATGCTATTGTCGTGTGACCACTCCGCCACAGGTACTGCATTATGAACAAGTGCTCGATCGTGTTGAAAGATGCAAGCGCCATCCTCGAATTGATCTTCAACAGTGGGAAGCAAGAAGGTGCTTAAAACATCAATGTAGGCCTGCGGTATGATAGTGCCACGCAAAACAACTGGTGCAAGCCCCTCCATGAAAAATACGACCACGCCATAACAGCACCGCGTCCGAATTTTACTGTTGGCACTACACACGCTGGCAGACGACGTTCACTGGGCATTCGCCATACCCACACTCTGCCATCGGATCGCCACATTGTGTACCGTGATTCGTCACTCCACACAACGTTTTTTCACTGTTCAATCATCCAATGTTTACACTCCTTACACCAAGCGAGGCTTCGTTTGGCATTTATCGGCGTGATGTGTGGCATATGAGTAGCCGCTCGGCCATAAAATCCAAGTTTTCTTACCTCTCGCCTAGCTGTCATAGTACTTGCAGTGGATCCTGATGCAATTTGTAATTCATGTGTGATGGTCTGGATTGACGTCTGCCTATTGCACATTACGACCCTCTTCAACCGTCGGAGGTCTCTGGCAGTCAACAGACGAGGTTGGCCTGTACACTTTTGTGCTGTACGTCTCCCTTCACGTTTCCACTTCACCATCACATCGGAAGCAGTGGACCTAGGGATGTTTAGCAGTGTGGAAATCTCGTGTAGAGACGTATGATACAAGCGACACCCAATCACCTGACCACGTTCGAAGTCTGTGAGTAGCGCGGAGTGCCCCATTTCGCTCTCTCACGATGTGTAATGACTACTGAGGTCGCTGATAAGAAGTACCTGACAGTAGGTGGCACCACTATGCACTTAATGTGTTTTGAGGGGTGTCCGGATACTTTTGATCACATAGTGTATCACTGTTTGGGCATTACGAATAGTCTGTGGCAAGGGGTGAGAACTTAGTTTGAAGAACTGTTTTGTTAGTGTTAATTTTTCCATTTTCAAGGATTACAAGCAGAAAGGCATATTACATAGACATATGTAGCAGATCAGCTATTTTTCATTTTTAATATATAGTATTAATGAATTGCTGTTAAGTTTTTAATTTATTACTGTTACAGTTATTGCCTTCCTCTTTTATTATTTCTCACAAATGGTAGACAGATCTTTAACCGTTTGAAGCAAGTGCGAAGAATTGTACTTCATAGCTAGATCACCTTATTTAATACACTTCGAGACGACGTTGGTGGCATTCTGCAATACAGCGGATGTCCGATGACCACGGTGAGAAACCACCATATAGACTAGGTGGGGGAAAGCTTTCCACATTACACTTACCTTAAGCACAATGTGCAGCAACTGGGACATTGTTGTCTCAGCAATGCTGTACCAGTTCTCATGCTATGTGTTTGTTGCTCGTTTCTGTCGACACTGTTATTAAAGTAGCACTGATTTGTTTTACCATTTTCAATAACAACACAAAATTTCAAACGAATACAAATTTTATGAGTAAAAGTTACTCCTATTATAAAAAATGTTTATACAAAAACGAAAAATTGTAGCATTGCTACTATGTCTAAATGGAATTTATTTTTTTACTCTGTTATTAGTAAAAAATAAAAAAAATCCTTCTGCAAACAATCGCGAACAAACATTGAATAGTACCAGTTATTCGGAACTGAAATACCGGTATCGGTTTTAGCCGGTTGGCTCTTGCCATCACTAGTGCTATGACGTCTCTTGCGCCCGTTGTTACTCCCGATTTGGATGCTCTTATTTCCTCCACACGGTCCATAACCTCATGATGCCGGTTGCTATGATTGTGTCCTGCAGTATTTTCATAACTAATGTGTTTCTCGCATCTTCTGTGTGGCACACAGTTGTGTGACTGGTCACTCTCCACGTCTCAGCTTGCGGCCTGTACTGAACTAATGTGTGGAGGACAGCACATACAGGTCGACCTGCCACGGACTCTTCCGTATGCGCGGTTTTATGATCAAAAACATTAAATGTCCTGTCACGCAGCGCCAAGTGTAATGGTAACATCGACTACCTTAAACGGCAATCACTGCTAACTTTAAACCTCTGCGAGGAATTTTGAGAAAGTTGTAACCATGAGATAACCTAATGGGAACAGAACAATCAGACTGCGATTCGTTTCCGAAACACTCCAGCAAAGTATAACCAACAGTAAACACATAGGTCAGAAACAGACGTTCTCCCAGCACAAATTCAAGTTGTGACGTTACATATTAATATTGGTCGCCATCCTAAATAGGCATTCTTGTGTCATGCAATATAACAAAGCAGAAGGCAGTGCTAAGGCTAGCCAACCTTCCTTGACACACACATTAAACTCATTCTTTATATCTGTCCGCAATATATAATAGTAACCTAACCTTGCAGATAAATGTACTGCTAACTTGGAAGTCAGACAAACAAATGCCCAATGAGATAGCAAACAGTAATACATGCCTCTTAACAACACGTATTTTAAATGAATTAGATGCAGCAGTTTATAGAACCAATCACCAACACACATGAAACTAGTAGCAATACTGAACAGGGAAGAGCATGAAATGATTCTGATTTAAATCAGGGGGTCAGTTAATGATCAGATTCTATAACGTCATTGCTAAGTATAGGGTGTCTACGCCCATGTATTGACCAGATGCATTAGAATAGATGAAACAGTCAATATTTGTTCCTCAAACTCGGTTCGAAGCAATTAAACTGAATGCATATCGAACTACCGTGGCTCTGAAGGATACTTTGCTTTGCTTCATTAGCTAAGTAGTCTAGTGCACGAGAGGCCTTAAACTTTCATGGTTTCAAGAACCATGCTCATTAACAAAACTACACAAGCATTTATGAGAAATGGTTAATATTTTCATTAATAATTATTAATTTAGTAAAGCACAAGAACCTATAACTCTTTACAAATGTGCTTTGATAAGCAGGTTTTTTAAACTACTCAAAATTTAGATCGCTATGCAAATACCAACACAACATTAAATTCAACTTCAAGTAAGGCAAATTATTTAAGAAAATGACTGCAGATTGATTTTAAAATGCACTGGAAGTGGTGTATTTACCGAACTATAAAACTGAACTTTAAACACTATGACTGTCATTAAGTGGCTGCTTGGTTGTCTTTTACCTCTGCTATCGATATCTGCGTTTTTGCTTCCGGGAGACTGCTATGGAGGAAGTGAGATCTTTGACCGATTGTAACCTCCTGTGGTGGCGCGGAAGTAGGGGCGTTGCGCGCAGAGAGTGTGGTGGACACGGGAGGGCAAAGTGGCTCTCCAGCGCGAAGCAGGCGTGGTCGGTCGTACCGAGTCGCCACGTGATGTATGTCGGTTGTGTGTAACGAGCGGGTCGAGTTGACGGAAGAGCTCCCCGCGTGTTGGTTGTATACTGAATCGCCCCACGAATAGTTTCTGTTCATTTCGCCTTGGTGGGACGTTAATAAGCTTCTTTAAATCCTCCGTTTCCACACTGGAGTTTAAAAGGAGGCACCTAACATGAAGGAGCGGTCATTACCCGTCAACGTTGCAGAGGAGACGTGAACTCCGGTGACAGAGCGTGTTGTCGCGTGACCGTGGCGTGCTGGGTACGCTGGCGACGCGTGCGCGGTCGGATGTGTGGATCCTTGCCATCGGAGGTCGTGTACTGCCTATTCGAGCATAATTGCAAGTTAAGTTCGTGGAAGGTTTGATAATTAAGTAATAATTTTGTGTAACCAGCGTCTCTTCTGCCTTGTGGCCTCCAGCGACTGGGCTTCCTGTCCGTGGCACCGGTGTAATTGAAGACAGTGATCTTTCCTCCTCCTCTCGTTACCGTCCGATGGGAGGTGTAGTTTTGGCAGTTTAATTGTTTCGCTGTTTTGTCGTGGGTTATGAGCAAATTCATGCTTCTTGTTGGTTGATCATGTGGCCGCTCATTCTGGACTGTGTGATGTAATGTTTCCTTGCACGAGGTTAGCTCTAATTCTGTCAGCAAGTTACGCCATCTTATAACAAGTTTTCGCTGGCTAAAAGTCGGTGCAGTGACCAGCCTGAGAGTGGCAATTGTGTTTACGGGCGTATTTAAATTGGTCAGTATTCTGTCTAGCCTGAGCATCCCTGAGTGGGTGATTTGTGGTCGCCTTACACCGGGTCCGTCATATCTGTTATATTCTAATGATATTCAAGGACACTTTTGTTTAAAATTTTTTTTAAATTCCTCCAAGTTTGTAAATTCTTTTATTGCCATTAATCGTGTGTTTGCTGAGACCTGTTTAATTTTTTTTAATGGCGGTGTTGGAAGCTTCACTTCCTTACCGTACTTTATTAACAAAGTTCTGTATCTACTTTAGTAGCATGTTTACTAATGTTCTTTAAATTTCTTTTAAATTGTTGTATTGCTATAAATTACTTTGATTGGCGTTAGCGGCTTGTTTTAAAGGTAGTTTATTGCCGTACTGCTAGCTTCTGTGTTTAAAAAAATATTTAAACTGTTGTATTGCTATAAATTACTTGATTGCTGTTAACGGCGTGTTTTAAAAGGTGTTTATTGCCGTACTGCTAGCTTCTGTGGTTTTTTTAATTTTTTAAACTGTTGTATTGCTAAAAATTACTTGATTGCCGTTAGTGGCGTGTTTAAAAGGCGGTTTATTGCCGTACTGCTTGTTTCTGAAAGATACGAATAAAGCATTTGTGAAAATCTCACCTCGACAGTAAACTACTAGAAATTTGGCCCCGTTTCCCAACTTGTGGTGTGGCTTGTAGTAACCGTAACCACTGTGTGTGTCACCATTTTTATCCTTCTGTTACGTTGTCTAGGTGCTACACTACCACTTTCAAGTAACTGGTTGAAGAGGTTGATAAGTGTCGAGATGGTTGATGTATATTGGGTACCTTGTTGCGTACGCCTACAAGAGCGAACTGCATTCTTCCTACTTTTACCATGAGCGTGTCGGGTTGCTCTGCATTGGCAAATCCCTTCGTCCACTTACTACCTACTGCATGGACTGCCACACACTTACTGACTAGCAAGTCGCAATACACTCAAGGAGCACATAAGCACATTGTAAGCAAACATAACATCATACCTTTCAGCTATACAATTTGAATGGTACAAACAAGTGTTGGTGTGGAAACTTTTCAAAATACGATATCTCGTAAACGACTCGCACTAGAATCCTGCAACAACACCACAGAAATACTATTTTACACTACTTTCAGTTTGTTAATATCAACAGGCATACTCCATTTAAAAAGCGCCTGCTTTCACGAAAAATACTCTTTCTAAGAATCACTAAAATTTGACTGCCAATCCACACTGCAAAAACCACACATAAATAACACTTTCCATTTCCGCAATATCTGCGGTGCAGGTTTTAAGTAATTCACCCTACATATAGATGACCATCTCTTCGAAATGATTATATCAACACTGCAAAAACATCAATAGTCATTGGTGGAGAAATCTTGAAACTAAAACATCTAAAATAAAGAAAGCCGTGCGTTGAAAAATAAAAACGTGGTTTGCTAAATTCGTGCCAGCAACTATTGCTATCACAGATCTAAATCTTCACAACCCTTGAAATAAGATAAGTTATTGGCAATCACGTTTAAGTTTAGTGACTACACATCAGAATCTTCCAAGCGAAAGCTGACAGAGACAACAAACTGTACAAAATTTGATAGTGGTATGGTAATGTGGGGATTACCTGTGATTAATTTCTGCACCAGAATGACCCTCAACACACAACAAATCTTAACATACGTTACTGTAAACTGTGCACAATGGATCACCTAAATGCGTATGAATAATGGATGACTCTAGTAGTTAACCCTAAGTTGGAAAATCAAATATTCCGGAGTAAAAGACCACAAATTCCAAGTCAACAAGATATATTGTCTACTGAAATGGGAAAGGTTATTCACTGTCACGATGGATTTATTACAAAAAAATACATAAGTACTAATAGAAGTTTGGCAGGAAGGAGTGGAAGTCTCTCATGATGCCTCCCTCTCTGCATACCAGCATTAACACTATGTGACTAATTCTGTAGTGAGCTACAGTTATCGTGAAACACTAAGCTCTAATGATATGCTGTATGCACTAATTGTAGAACTGCTGCTCCAGGTAGAACGAACACGCCACAGACGGAGATAAAGCATCCTGAAAAATTCCTTATGTGTCGGAGCTGAGAAGACACTCATCCCACATAACTGTCCATTATGAGTAAATTCTGTGTTTTGTGCTTCAAATCTGCAAGTCTATGACCGGACACCCCTGCACAGACTTTAATGACTAACTGCACCAACGCCGATTAAAAAGTAAGGTAACCGAGGGTCCCGTGATCACGGTTAAAACTTAATCGCGATTAAGTTTATGTTGCACCAACGTTAAACGCCGATTACCAAAACGCGGTTTGCTAATCGGTAGTTTGACGGCGGTTACAAAGGAAAGCGCCCATATACATGCAAAGATAATTATATTCACTGTCTAACTGTGGCAAGGGTGTTGTAACCGCCTGGATCTGTGGCACTTAAGCGCGCTTTTCATATCGTTGGCGTAACGTGAGCGTTACTATGGAGAACAAGAAAACGACGCGGAATTTTTCCATATTCGAAGTAGACATAGTTTTGGAATTGGTTGCCTCCGATTCAAGTATATTGAGTGTAAAAAACGGATGGTTGCACACTTAGGGACAAACAGTATGCATGGGGAAATATAGCAACATAATTTAATTCAACTCCAGGTAAGATTAAGTTTTATTTGAATCATAAATCAATAAATATCTGTTACTAATATAAATTGAAACACTATTCTTCATGGTGCTTTGATTAATATTGAATAACAATTCAAGATACGCACAACAAAAATGATATCAGCTACTACAAAACATATCCATTTCAGGTGTAACAAAAAGAAGGCCTGAAAGGCTTAAAACATGTTAGGAGAATTTGAAGGGGAGGTTGCGGAAGGATTTGTCTGAAGAGAAGGTTCATGTCTATAAAACAGGAGGAGGAGAGGCAGTACCAGTACCTAAAAAGAGTCCACACGAGGCAAAACTACTGGAAATAGTTGGCTCACCATTGAAGCCACTGGAAGATATCTTTGATTCGGATGCACAGTACAGTGTAATAACGGATCTAAATGTAGATGTAGTTGATGATGCAGCAGTTGGCGATGCCGACAGTACCACAAACAGAAATGGAACTGTAATTGCTGCTGAAGCTGGCAAAACCCTGATCCCAGCACAGGTTGTTATGGAGGATGTTCGACGACCCTTCTCCAAACCTTCAAGTGCAGGAACACAAGAAACATGTAATCGGAGAAGGATGCCACCGAGACCTAAACCAACTTCCTCCTGTGCACTGGACAGTGTGATGCAGACGAGGGTGGAAGTACTCCAGCAGCAGCCGGAAACGATGAAGAGAGAACATATGAAAGAAATGAGAATAAAAAAATCTCAAAATTTTGGCACTAAAAGAAAAATTAAAATATTGGAAGCAGAAGAATTCTACCGAATGTAATGTAAATATTTTAAAAAAACATGTTGTTATTTGTGCACTATAATAATTTCAAATAAAAATAATTACATATTTCACATGTATTAAGTAACAGTTTACCTAAGTGAAAATGTTCATCAATGATAGTGCGACGAACTGCTCGTCCTGGTAATGTGTCATCACGACACATTTGTTGACCGGGAAGCATTGGCTCATTATCGTCGATATAGGGGCCCCTCTCGCTACGTGATAGCCTCAGAAGCCGCATAATTTCCGTATCTTCTGGTAGCTCTTACTTGCTTGTGCTCCTTGCAATATTATCCAAGACAGCCGTCCTCACTATAATTGCCATTATCTTTTGTGGATTACACCTCATTCCTATAGATAAAATGGGGTATCTCCTCTTCCACAAACCATATTGTCTCACCACAGTGTTCCTTGTTGTAATGCGAGACCTATTATATGGCTGCTCTGCCGCACTCTGTGGAATTGAAAGTGGTGTCAGTAAATAAGATCTGCATGCATAGCCACTATCTCCTACTAAGTGACCGACTGGTATTTCACCATTTTCAAACTTTGCCTTCGAGCGCAATTACGAAATATTGTACTATCGTGCACACAGCCAGGCCACCGAGCCACAATGACCCGTATTATTACATTGTGGTCACTGATTCTTTGACAATTAAAGGAGAAATATGATTTCCTATTGCAGAAAAGTTCTGCATTCTTTCCCCCAGGTAAGTGCGCTCCACTGTACCAATGACTCCAGGAAATCCAGGGCGAGAAGGAACCGCCTCGGGCATGGATGTGTGTAATGTCCTTAGGTTAGTAAGGTTAAAGCAGTTCTAAGTTCCAGGGGACTGATGACCTCAGAGCCATAGTGCTCAGAGCCATTTGAACCATTTTTTTGAGAAGAAAACTTTATGTACTGACGAGACATTTTTGCTATGATTCCCGACACTTCACTTATAGTTCTTTGTGCTGTTGTAGAATGTACACTAGCACTGTCACCAATTACTACATTACATGCTCCAGTTACGTATGCCATTAATGTCATCAGAAGTTCAAAATGTTCAAATGTGTGTGAAATAGTATGGGACTTAACTGCTAAGGTTATCAGTCCCTAAGCTTACACACTATTTAACCTAAATTATCCTAAGGACAAACACGCACACCCATGCCCAAGGGAGGACTCGAATCTCCGCCGGGACCAGCCGCAAAGTCCATGACTGCAGCGCCTTATCGTCAGAAGTCTGTTCATGGGCGAAACCGGATTATTTCAGTAAGTGGAAATTTCTGACCTATCGTGGATTTGATGCAATAACTACCACACTGGTTCTTTTGAAAGACGAAACCTCTCTTCAAATTTCTGGTTACCGAAATCTTCGGAAGGTTTTCCCCTTTCCACAAGCACACCAACATGGTTGGGACGATTTATATGTTGAAGATATAACACTTCCTCGTCTTCTATGCCATCTAAAACATCAAAACGCGCTGCCATGTTACGTGTTTACAATAAGTTAACCGCGATCAATTCAAGATAATCGACCCTTCGAGCTCGGTTAATTCTATTCGCGATCAAATCCCTTCATTAACTTTGATTGAGGTTGGTGCAGCCGAATATCGAGTTAATCAGGGTTAAATGCTGACTTGACTGCGGTTAACTTTTAATCGGCGTTGGTGCAGTCGACCCTAACTGGACTCCGCCTTGATCGCCATCCCTGGGCGAGGACTTCGATCTTCACTCTACACTGTCCCCGTACAATTTCCTCAATTTTGACGCCATGCCATCCCCGGATAGACTCCTGAAACGTCCCATTTGAACAATTATACATGACTGTCCTTCAACTGACACACAATATTTTTAGCGCAACGCAATCTGACTTTCAAAAATCCCTTCAAAATAATGGCCCTGACTAACAATAACCTATACCTTTCATGAATTACTTACCTCACAAAAATCTTCTTTACTCGAACTACTGCACTACAGCGAGCGCCACTACTGCCAGCTAAATAAAAGATTCAAACTACTGAAGGCACTAACTACTAATAGGCATAGCAAATGAAAGATTTTGATAGAGAACAAACAATGTATTTACCTCAATAGTGTTCAAAAGTCATAATGTATATAGCAGTTCATGACATCCAGTCTTACAAATTTCAAAACTCCGCCATCTCTCTCCCCACATCCACCACTGCTGGCGGCTCACCTCCAACTGCGCAACGCTACGCGCTGTTAACAGCCAACTGCCCAACGCTACAATGGCAGACAACAATGCAAACTAGCCACAGACTGCACACAGCACAGCCAGTGATTTTCATACAGAGCGCTACGTGGCGTTACCAATAAGAAAACCTAAACAGCCTACCTACATAGCCCCCATGCTCCCCACAAAAAATTTTACAAATTGTTTTGGGCACTGGCCAATACAGATTTGAAAATTTTTTTCATAATTACAATAACAAAGATATCAAATGCACACACTTATTGATACAATGTTGGTCAAAAGCTAAAATTTTCTTACAGTCCATAAAGACAGTCCTGATCATTCATCACAGTAAAATTGCAGTGTTTTTCTCAAAGTCTGAGCAGTAAAAGAAAATGCACATGGAAGTAGTGGATTTCCATGCAGTCTTGAAGAAGTAGTGTTGTCCTTCCAACGGAAAGACAGTGCTGACTCTCAACATGCAGACAGGTAATGGGCCACAACAGAGCAAACCCACAGCAGAGTCATTCGAAGTTTTAAAGAATACTGGTAGGTAGGTCATCACAGAGCAGACCCACTGTAGCCCTGGTAGAGATTACGGTATTGGTGGGCCACCAGAGGTGCAGACCCACTGCAGTCCCTGTAGAAATAATGGTACTGGTAAGTCAGCAAAGGTGTAGACCCACTGTAGTCCTTGTAGAAATAATGGTATTGGTGGGTCATCAAAGATGCAGACCCACTGTAGTCCTTGTAGAGATGGCCAGCAGCCATCTGTTGTGACTGTGCAGGTGCACAATCACCATTGAAGAGTCTTGCGGATAATATAGCAAGTACATAACCACCACTTGTGCACTCACAAAGCTTTTTGGAATTGTCCTTAGAACCAGCAATGCTGTTATCCAGTCCCTTGCTGAATTATTAACACACGTGCAAACACTAACAGTCCCTACTTCTCACATATTGTCAAAATACTATAACCAACAGAAACGTGTACAGTGAAATGGAACTTACAAGTTAATAATATGATGAACTGGTGTCAATTACAATTTTATAACATAAAAATACAATTACAAAGGTACAAAATACATCATTAAAGAACATAACAATACAGATAACTCTGTAGTAGTAAAGGCTTTACAAAGAATAGAAATAAACAGGTACATCAGTGTTACAGGAATTATGACATAAGTACATACATAAAGATCAGAATAACTTTTGAAACATCACCTTCACATATGAGCAACAAAACAGAATAAATAATGTCTAAACATCTTTTCAAAGTAAATAACATATTATCAGAAAAATTCTGCAATGTAACTCTCATCAGATAAACACATAAAGACAGGAAGAACACAAATATACAAGAGTACACAAACACATATCGGAATAACAGGAAGGGAAAGGACAGGGTTTGTTTTACTGCAGTATCTTGCAAACAAAAGTTTCTTTACTTCTTGGAGATGTCCCTTCGTTCTTCATAATTTCAAAAAGTGCTCTCTATACCTGCTTTCTGTACTTTTTTCGTAAAACTTCTCAATGCATTTCTTCCAATTCATCGCAACTCATTCTCTTATATAGTCTACCCCCTCTTAAGCTAACTTAAATCTACTGAGCTCAGATGCTAAACTGAGGGACGAGGCAATGCAGCAGCATAAAACAATTAATACAAACAGCAATGAAAAAATGGAAATTGTCAAAGCAAGCTGCCATAAATCAAATTACCAAGCAATGCGACATTACAACTAATATGAGCCAATGTGCAGCAAGAAGAAAAATAAATCAGTAGTAAAACTAGCTTAACAGAGTAATACAAAGTGAAATTTAGTAGCACTATACCTGGCAAACAGCAGCAGAAAATGCAATAACTTACATCTAAACATGACAAAGCTCAATCATAAAAAATATTACACTAAAGATGGCCATGTCTAATACCTATGTCACATCTTAATACTAGAGTGATGCATCACGATAATTTACTGTAGCAGACAAGTTACCACATCGTTTAAAAATTATTTATGCAGTTCCTGTGAAGGGAAATGTCTATTTGTGCTCTCTTTTCTAAGAAAGTACATCATAAATGTATTCTTTCCAGGGTCTGTAGACAGAAAATAGTGATATTAGTACATCTGTTAAATTTTATAATAACCAATGCTGCAGTGCAGCTAGAAACTAGATATTGAACGAAATGATCAAATATATATAGCCTATATAGAGCAATGCATGAAACATCATTCACTAGGCAAATGGCGTCTCCAAAGGCAAAAGAATCTCTCAACTAGAAAGACAATAAATGTAAAATGTTTCTCATCATTTCATTAGGCATTTCAGTAAATATCATAAATTAAGAGCTCCACAGTGTAATCATATGTTTTCAAGTTCGAGTGTGTCGTATTTGCGATGCTTTCTACAAAGAAATGTCAATAGCGAGGATAATGGCATCTTTTTTTTTTTTACCTGTGCCTCTGAAAAGGCACATACTAAATCCTTTTTCTCCAGACGTCTGACACAGCTGGCTGCTCAAGACGCATTATGTCAAGGTCACTTCGCTTTGTTACCGAAATATTTATGACACCAGTTTGCACTACTGTGACAGTCTCATATAAAAATTTCGCAGTTCGAGAATTTGCGTTGCAAATCTGTAGAAACAAAATCCTATAAATATAACAGTGTCCAAAAAATATTCGTCGGCCTTATGATACATTCACGCATTTAGACACAGTTCATAACTCTTAAAGTACGATTCTTGGTTTCCAACATACTTTTTCACAAGTCAGAGTCCCTAACCACTACTCATTATTCCTTACCTTATTACACATATACATATTCGTCGACACTTCTTCAATATTTCATCATAATAAATACGTAGCATAACCAAATTCCTCATATAGCATCAGCTTATTGATCATAAACATACCGCAACAGCGTAATACACATCGTCATCATAACATCATAAAACCTCAGCCAAATCTCAAAAAAGACGTAGCTTTCTGCAATAATGTCAAAAAATAAAAAAAATTCTCTGCTCATTTCAATAGTGTCATCTACCTCCAACATACTTGGAAAATCATGATCCCATACCAAATACATCATTCAAAGTTCTCATAGTATCACAATGGTTCCGAAAAAATATGAACAGTTCACAAACTACAGACAATATACAATTTCGTAAGTGTGAAGTTATCCAACAGTGTAATTACGTAAACATCTGTCACTGATGTAGTAAAATAGATGTTTGTCTCTCCCAGTTAAATGATCAGGTAGCTGTGTATTTTGTGTTGGAGAAATATAGTACCGATGTGTAAAGTTGTATAAGCAAATACCATATTAGCTAGTGCTCCTTATGCTTGCCACACACATGGTACACAAAGTAAGCGTGTACCCCCTTGAGGATTAATGTAATTATACCCTCAGGTGTTACAGATTACAGCAATGGAATGAAATGTATCACGGAAAACCTTTGTATCATTGTACTTCAAATATCTTTAAAAATAAATGATTTAAGTACAAAATTAATCACTCAAATACGTGTTCTGTAGCGCTAAATGTGCATCTTGCTGTAAGATAATCTCTGTGGAAGTGTCATAGTTATTTTCCTCCGAAAGCTAAGTTCTGCAGAAGCCTATGTACTTACCTCATGATAAACAAAAGTGAAATGCTTTGCGTATAGATATCGTAGTTATTATGTACAGTACCGTGATCAAGAAATTACTACACTGTAACGTATTGTTGTGCTACAAAAAAAAAGGGCTGTCTTATTGTAGCTATACCACAAAGTTAGTATTAAACATGTTTTACTTTCCAGAAGAATTCAGAAAAACTGTGCAGATATAAAGTAGATACAGCACAAAAGCAACAATGTAAATTGTGTCACACATTATTAGCGTTGTGATATAATTGTGTAGCTGTCAATGAAACCAAGTCCTAAGTCATCTTTAATCCCACAGAAAGTACATCAAATAAAAAAAGAATGTCTTTTCAAACAAACCAAAATGTTGCATGAAAATCTCATTAGCAGTGCCAGTATATGTTCTAAGTATGTGAGCCTAGTCGTTACGTGATCGTGCAACTAACAACCAAGAATGTACAAATAACAACACTGTGTCGTCTGTTCATATAACAATGCATTCGTAATTTCTGTTTAAATAAGTTCTCTTGGTTCTTGACTGGATATTTAACTTCAAACATTGTTGCATGTTAACAGATTCTAAGTCTGACAAAACATACTAGTAATGTAAAGTGAAAAATTTTATAGCAAAGACTAAGTTAAAAAGCAGATTATCTTTCAATAAACAGTTTTACGTGTGAAATGTGGTGTAAACTTTACTCTTCCTAGTACGCAGAGTTTCAGCTTCAGTGGAATTATCATGTGGTATATGGTACATCGGTAAAGAATGCTAAAATTTTTCTCAAGGTTAGCGTCTATGTAATTTTTCCCTGAGCCAGCTGGCGCACGCAGCTGCCTGCGGTGCGAGTCATTGTCTGTCTCTTTGTTGGCGCGCATCGTTATTGGGATTAGGAGACCTAACTTCTACAAATTCACCTTGCCGAGAAGGCCCTGCTCTGTTTGAATCCCGCCAGTTCTGATGGAATTCAGGTCTATCGTTTTGTCGGTAGTTTACATAGTTTCTTGTTTGTCGGTTATGTGATGGAGAATTTCTCCCAGAATCGTAACTGCGCGCTGGACTGTTGTATCTAAAGTTATTGTGTCGCCCTTGATAATAATTATTTTGGTTCCCAAATTGTCTGTTTCTCTGATTGTCCCTGTGATAGTCACTACCGCGGAGAGGTGATCTTTCCCTGTAATTATTATTACTCTGCCAACGGTTGTCATACGGGTGGTGTCTGTTTTGGTCACGATTTGTGTTGTGAGAATAGCCTTGTCGTGTCCAGTTATTATTTCTTTCATCGCGGAATTGCGATGGATGTGACCTGTAATTCTTGTGTTCCTGTTTTCGCGTTCCGCGATTGTCAGTGTCAATTTCTAATTGTTGTAAGAGTCCCTGAAAAGCTTCAATGTCGTCTTTGCAACGTTCTGCCAAAATAATATGTGGTAAATGTTCAGGTAATTTGATTAAGCAAATGCGGAAGAGTTCTGAGGGGCTGTATGGGTTTGACAGGTATTGATTCTTGTGCAACATGTCTTCAAAATATTTCACAAGACTGGAAAATTCAGTTTGTTCGAAATGTTTCATCATTATGATGCTATGTTTTACTCGGTCTTGTGTAGCTTGAGACCAATATGCTGAGAGGAAGGCATGATAAAATTCTCCTTCACTGTGGCAATCGTGAATGACCGATTGCATTCTTACAGCTGGTTCATTCTCTAAATAGCCACACATAAATTCTTATTTGTGCTCTAATGACCAGTCGGGAGGAAAACAATGAGAGAATTGATGGAGCCATGCTTGTGGATGAATGTCGTTGCCGGAATTCTTAAATGTTTTGAATTTACGTGTAGTAATGAACAGCTTATAGTCAAAATCATCATGTTGTCGAGGCGCATGTCGGTCATTGTTACGTCGTTTCGGCGGTTCCATCTCAAAATTCGGTGTACCTTGCCAATTTCTTTCATAATTTCCGAAGTGCCCTGAGTTATTATTTTGTGGCTGTTCCGTATTTCTATGTCCCTCTTCCTGTATTGGAGCGCAAGTGGTCTCTGAAATACGTAATTCTTGTATTACCTGTGTCAGCTGACCTTGTACTTCCTGGATTTCTCTTTGGTGTTGCGTATTAATATGATTCTGATTTTATTTGAATTTCCTAATTTGTTCGCACTCTTCTGTGTCATTAAAGACCATCGGTTTTGTGTCATACAGATTATCATCTACCTTCGTAGATAAATTATTTAGCTGATCCGAAAGTTCAACTACTTTCTCTGATAATGAACTAATTTCCTCCATGTGTCTTTCTACTGTGTCCTTTAAGTCTTCCTGAGTTTTTGCAGGTTGCATAACCGAATCGGTAGATGCAACTGAGTCAATTTTAGCTTGCAAGGTCTCATGATTTTCATGAACAGTAGTTTGCAGTTCTTTTGTGGCTGCTTCGTGATTCTGTAATGCATTTTCATGACGCGAAAAAATAGGTTGGAAATGCTCACAAATTTGTGTTTTTACGTCATTACGACATTTCGATTCTATTTTATGTAACTCAGTAGTTAAATCTTCACGTGTTTATTCAAGCGTGGTGTGAAGATTTTGTTCCATTGCGTCTAACAGTTGCTGTGTTTGTCTCTGGTGTTGTTCCATTGTGTCTAACTTTTGAAGATTTTGTTCCATTGTGTCTAACTTTTGAAGATTTTGTTCCATTGTGTCTAACCTTTGAAGCTTTTGCTGTGTTTGTCCCATTTGTTGTATTAATTGTAATAACAGTGCACTGGTGTCTGAAACAGGTTCCTCAGTGCTTTTCGGCAGTGATTTTGCACCGGTAACATTCACATTTTGACAAGCAGAAAATGTGTCTTGACTTATTTGAGAAAACGGTAAGGACCCAAAACCTGAATCTACAGTATTTGCGAGATTGTGTCCTGTCCTTTCGGATTCCTGAGGTAAGCTGTTGCCGACCGATCGATCGATAATGCTTCCCTGTTCACTAATTGTTTCACTGCCTACACCATTATTTGCAGCCCACTCCATTTCCCTATGCACAATTACCAAATTACTACTTTGAACATTAGTTAATTCATTACACAGTGGCGCTAACACACTGCTTTCGTCTTCACTGTCATGTCTCAGTTTACTTTGGAGCCTAGTATTACGTTTTTCGCACGCCATTATTGTCACAATATTTCACACGATAACACAGAAAAACACAATTTGAAGAGCAAAAATAAGAGAAAACATTAACATAGCACTGAAAATAATATCTAGTCAATTGCAAGCGCAGCTGCGAAATACTTTGTGCAAATCTACATGCAAGCCACAACAAAAAGCAACTACAAAAGAGATTCTCTCTACAATTATGCGCTAGCAATAAACAATAGCTACACTAATTACACAAACTACAAGAAAAAAAAAATCAGAAGATTCCAGTGAGGTATCCTCAGCTAAGGGTCGACATACGAAACGTCCCCTTTGAACAATTATACATGACTGTCCTTCAACTGACACACAATATTTTTAGCGCAACGCAATCTGACTTTCAAAAATCCCTACAAAATAATGGCCCTGACTAACAATAACCTATACCTTTCACAAATCACTTACCTCACACTTACTTGAAACCTTCTCCCGAAACTTCCTCCACCGAAAAACGCAACACATGGAACACCACAAAATTTTTTATCAATTGATACGTGGTAATTATATTTTTGCACAGACTCCCTCCATGAGATGGGCAAAAATGACTCCTCCAATAGAGTGGCTTCAGGCGAAAGATTACTGATGCCTCTGGTATATCTTCTGAAGTCATCTTCCGATTCAGTATCTTAACGCATATTTTCAGCGCATGTAGGAAATCACTTGGTGTGGGGAAACCAAACAGCTCAAATAATAAACCGATTACACTGTTGAGAAACTGACAGCCACCAGTAGCGTGGGGCTGTTTCACAATATGAGGATAAATATTTTACAGTCGGGTCAGATACACTATGTGATCAAAAGTATCCGGACACCCACAAAAACATAAGTTTTTCATATTATGTGAACTGTGCTGCCACCTACTGCCAGGTACTCCCTATCAGCGACCTCAGTAGTCGTTAGACATTGTGAGAGAGCAGAATGGGGTGCTCCACGAAACTCACAGACTCCGAACGTGGTCAGGTGATTGGGTGTCAATTGCGTCATACGTCTCTACACGAGATTTCCACACACCTACACATCCTTAGGTCCACTGTTTCCGATGTGATAGTGAAGTGGAAACGTGAAGGGACACGTACAGCACAAAAGCGTACAGGCCGACCTCATCTGTTGACTGACAATGACTCTATACTGAATCTTTTTTGACTATGGTATATTTTATAAATATGGGTGAATATTATTATGAACTTGAGGAAATTTATGCTTTGGCTAGGGTAAATTACGATGGATGTAACCTAAGCTTATAGTATATTCATATATTGGCTATAGTTCAGTAATTGAATGACTGTTAAGCAAAATTTCTTCACACTTAATGTATCCCAATTAAATTTTCTGTTCTACTATTGTTTAAATATATGCATAGACAAGTTACTTTTAATACTTAAATATTCACACACAACTATTAGTATGTGGAATAATTACAGGTACCACTTCTTATCCTTAATTAAAAATAAATGAATTAGATATTTCACTCACACGCCACTTTTTTTGACTTTATAATAAAAATTATTTTTATCAGAAAATACACACAATACTATTGAACGTACAATACCATCACTTCATTTCTTAATTTATTTTACTCTTTTTACGTCTTTTTCTTGAAGTGAAGATCAGTAGGCAAGCAGCGTGCTGGAAAAAGATTAATTTGTGTTTTTTGTAATCAAAGGGAAATTTATGTCTTCTCGTCTGGCGAGAAATTCAGAATAATATGATTTAATCTCGTAAGTAACGCGTTGGCACCGTAAGAAAAAAATGTAGCAAAGAAATATCTATAACTTTTATAAATGGGAAATTGGGGACAGCCGTTACGAAATGAAAGCAGAAATGTTAACATACACAATTATTATTTAACAAAGTAAATAATTTGTAGGGAAATCTAACATTTTATGGATAATTCTCACAGTTTTGAACATAACAAAGAATTGTGCCGTATTTCGGCGAAATACTTGGAAATTACAATAATGTTATCTCAACTCTGGTGCGAAAGGATATAGCATTCATAATAAGGTCATATTAGTACTCGCAATTGGCGATAGTAATAGAACGTTTAAATAAATTACCAGCAGGAATACAAGTTTAGTTCATTCAAAAAAAATGGAAGAAAATAGGAGTCTGATAGCTTAAAATACCGTCATAAAGGCGCGCGATTAAAGAAGAGGAAGAAAGGACGAGTTCGCATTCTTATATAGAACAAAATACAGATGATAATGATGCGCCGCTCTCATTATTCTGGGCGTACATATTCCCTGACTAGCAGCGCAGTTCATTGATTCAGTGGTTAAATTGTATCTTTAAATCTTAATATTCCGATAGAAAAAGAAAGTAGTATGTTATTACGTCGTGGGCAGGGCACAATATTATATCGCCCCCCCCCCCCCCCCCCGGACGGGAATTTAAAAACTATTTACAATATTTTGAAATTATCGTCCATTTTTTAAAGAACAGATCCTCCAATTAGTTATATACAGGTATCAGCTATTCCTATTTGATCATAGAGTTTACATTCCCTTTACAATGGCTTTCTATCACTGACATGTGCACCCTCACATTTTGACTACGGTTTTATTAAATTTCGAAGGGATCATCCATTCAGCAGTGGAAGGTCCGGGAAAAACAAAACCCTTTTAAAAACAAAAAAAAAAACAACAAAAAAACCGTGATCCGAGGTTTGCGCATGTCCACTAGCGGTATCACAAACAGGTCTTTATAATATTTTCAAATAGTTCTTGTTGTTGTTGTGGTCTTCAGTCCTGAGACTGGTTTGATGCAGCTCTCCATGCTACTCTATACTGTGCAAGCTTCTTCATCTCCCAATACGTACTGCAGCCTACATCCTTCTGAATCTATTTAGTGTATTCATCTCTTGGTCTCCCTCTACGATTTTTACCCTCCATGCTGCCCTCCAATACTAAATTGGTGATCCCTTGATGCCTCAGAACATGTCCTACCAACCGATCCCTTCTTCTTGTCAAGTTGTGCCACAAACTCATCTTCTCCCCAATCCTATTCAATACTTCCTCATTAGTTACGTGATCTACCCATCTAATCTTCAGCATTATTCTGTAGCACCACATTTCAAAGGCTTCTATTCTCTTCTTGTCCAAACTATCTATCGTCCATGTTTCACTTCCATACATTGCTACACTCCATACAAATACTTTCAGAAACGACTTCCTGACATTTAAATCTATACTCGATGCTAAAAAAATTCTCTTCTTCAGAAACTCTTTCCTTGCCATTGCCAGTCTACATTTTATATCCTCTCTACTTCGACCATCATCAGTTATTTTGCTCCCCAAAAAGCAAAACTCCTTTACTATTTTAAGTGTCTCATTTCCTAATCTAATTCCCTCAGCATCACCCGACTTAATTCGACTACATTCCATTACCCTCGTTTTGCTTTTGTTGATGTACATCTTATATCCTCCCTTCAAGACACTGTCCATTCCGTTCAACTGCTCTTCCAAGTCCTTTGCTGTCTCTGACAGAATTACAATGTCATCGGCGAACCTTAACGTTTTTATTTCTTCTCCATGGATTTTAATACCTATTCCGAATTTTTCTTTTGTTTCCTTTACTGCTTGCTCAATATACAGATTGAATAACATTGGGGAGAGGCTACAACCCTGTCTCACTCCCTTCCCAACCACTGCTTCCCTTTCATGCCCCTCGACTCTTGTAACTGCCATTTGGTTCCTGTACAAATTGTAAATAGCCTTTCGCTCCCTGTATTTTACCTCTGCCACCTTCAGAATTTGAAAGAGATTATTCCAGTCAACATTGTCAAAAGCTTTCTCCAAGTCTACAAATGCTAGAAACGTAGGTTTTCCTTTTCCTAATCTAGCTTCTAAGATAAGTCGTAGGGTCAGTATTGCCTCACGTGTTCCCATATTTCTACGGAATCCAAACTGATCTTCCCCGAGGTTGGCTTCTACCAGTTTATCCATTCGTCTGTACAGAATTCGCGTAAGTATTTTGCAGCCGTGACTTATTAAACTGACGTTTCCACATCTGTCAACGGCTGCATTCTTTGGGATTGGAATTATTATATTCATCTTGAAGTCTGAGGGTATTTCGCCTGTCTCATACATTTTGCTCACCAGATGGTAGAGTTTTGTCAGGACTGGCTCTCCCAAGGCCATCAGTAGTTCTAATGGAATGTTGTCTACTCCCAGGGTTTTTGTTTCGACTTGGGTCTTTCAGTGCTCTATCAAATTCTTCACGCAGTATCATATCTCCCATTTCATCTTCATCTACAACCTCTTCCATTTCCATAATACTGTCCTCAAGAACATCGCCCTTGTATAGTCCCTCTATGTACTCCTTCCACATTTCTGCTTTCCCTTCTTTGCTTAGAACTGGGTTTCCATCTGAGCCATTGATATTCATACAATTGGTTCTCTTTTCTCCAAAGGTCTCTTTAATTTTCCTGTAGGCAGTATCTATCTTACACCTAGTGAGATAAGCCTCTACATCCTTACATTTGTCATCTAGCCGTACCTGCTCAGCCGTTTTGCACTTCTTGTCGATCTCATTTTTGAGACGTTTGTATTCCTTTTTGCCTGCTTCATTTACTGCATTTTTATATTTTCTCCTTTCATCAATTAAATTCAGTATTGCTTCTGCCACCCAAGGATTTCTACTAGCCCTCGTCTTTTTTACCTACTTGATCCTCTGCTGCCTTCACCACTTCATCCCTCAAAGCTATCCATTCTTCTTCTACTGTATTTCTTTCCCCCATTCTTGTCAATTGTTCCTTTATGCTCTTCCTGAAACTCTCTACAACCTCTGGTTCTTTCAGTTTTTCCAGGTCCCGTCTCCTCAAATTCCCACCTTTTTGCAGTTTCTTCAGTTTTAATCTACAGTTCATAACCAATAGATCGTGGTCAGAGTCCACATCTGCCCCTGGAAATGTTTTACAATTTAAAACCTGGTTCCTAAATCTCTGTCTTACCATTATATAATCTATGTGATATCTTTTAGTATCTCCAGGGTTCTTCCATGTATACAACCTTCTTTCATGATTCTTGAACCAAGTGTTAGATATGATTAAGTTTTGCTCTGCGCAAAATTCTTCCAGGCAGCTTCCTCTTTCATTTCTTAGCCCCAATCCATATTCACCTACTATGTTTCCTTCTCTCCCTTTTCCTACTCTCGAATTCCAATCTCCTATGACTGTTAAATTTTCGTCTCCCTTCACTACCTGAATAATTTCTTTGATCTCATCATACATTTCATCAATTTCTTCGCCATCTGCAGAGCTAGTTGGCATATAAACTTGTACTACCGCTGTAGACGGTGGGCTTCGTGTCTATCTTGGCCACAATAATGCGTTCAATATGTTGTTTGTAGTAGTTTTTCTGAACTCCTATTTTTTTATTCATTATTAAACCTACTCCTGCATTACCCGTGTTTGATTTTGTATTTATATCCTTGTATTCACCTGACCGAAATTCTTGTTCCTCCTGCCACCGAACTTCGCTAATTCCCACTATATCTAACTTTAACCTATCCATTTCCCTTTTTAAATTTTCTAATCTACCTGTCCGATCAAGGGATCTGAAATTCTACGCTCCGATCCGTAGAACGCCAGTTTTCTTTCTCCTGATAACGACGTCCTCCTGAGTAGTCCCCGCCCGGAGATCCGAAAGGGGGACTATTTTACCTCCGGAATATTTTACCCAAGAGGACGCCATCATCATTTATCCATACAGTAAAGCTGCATGCCCTCGGGAAAAATTACGGCCGTAGTTTCCCCTTGCTTTCAGCCTTTCGCAGTACCAGCACAGCAAGGCTGTTTTGGTTAATGTTACAAGGCCAGATCAGTCAATCATCCAGACTGTTGCCCTGCAACTACTGAAAAGGCTGCTGCCCCTCTTCAGGAACCACACGTTTGTCTGGCCTCTCAACAGATACCCCTCCGTTTTGGTTGCACCTACGGTACGGCTATCTGTGTCGCTGAGTCACGCAAGCCTCCCCACCAACGGCAAGGTCTATGGTTCATGGGGGGAAATAGTTCTTAGACATTGCATAATTATTGATGTTTTCAATACAATTCCTTTCAAATTGGCATTCACTAGTTTTTAGTTTGCCCTATTTGGAAGTTATGCTTTTGCAGAATATTATCAGGTAGTAAATATTTAAAGTCAATTCATTGAACTAGTGTTCGACCATGATGATATCTTATGAATCCTTAAATATTTCAACTTAAATCTCAGTTAATTGCATTATCATATAACAATAAATATACCTTCTGTTATTAACGTCATACGGAAAAGGATATTCCTCTGGACTATGATTACACAATACGTCGTAAATTGAAAAAGGAAAAATCTTAAATATTTCACAATACGGTTGCATAAAAATTTGTGTTACTGTGAATTAACCAGGTTTTAATAACGCTGCACTTTAAAACGTTACTGTGTGTGTAGTGTGTTATTGTGGGTATTTTATTTTTCATAACAGCATTCTATTTAAATCTTCATGTGGTGAAATGACGAGTGACTTGATTGAAGCGTCGGTTGAGGTGAGGAAAAAATATTTCGTCGCAATGGAACGACGGCCTGCGGGGACTGTCAGGTACAGTTCTCGCCGCGGCCGCGATGGCCGAGCGGTTCTAGGCGCTTCAGTTTGGAACCGCGCGACTGCTACGGTCGCAGGTTCGAATCCTGCCCCGGGCATGGATGTTTGTAATGTCCTTAGGTTAGTAAGGTTTAAGCAGTTCTATGTTCTAGGGGACTAATGACCTCAGATGTTAAGTCCCATAGTGCTCAGAGCCGTTTGAACGATTTTTGAACAGTTCTCGCCCCCCGTATGTAAGTATTAGGTCAGGATGGACCCGCTCTGATTCACCGACTGCTGCTGGCTGCTCTCATCCTTCCTTCCTGTCGGGCAGAGCACTTGCATTTCTCTGGATCGCGGCCCGTTATGGATGGGTGGCAGCCTGGTGTAGGTGGTCATGAAAAATAAGAGAAAAGAAAACCAAGTAGACGTTGTAATAGCTGTACTTGTAGATGCTAGCTTATCGCCCTGTAGGGTGAGTTGTGTTATTAGGCAGGTGCCGAGCCCTGAATGTTGCCGCTCTTTCATAATATTTCACTGGATGGGGAGCGCATGCGAAGTCTCTCCACAGGCGGATCGGCAAACATTAGCTGACTTCGCACGGCGCTTCGTAAACTTTTTCAACAATGATTGAGACAACGCTAGCGGTGGCTGGCGAGGAAATGTTCATGCCAATGCAAGAAGAATGAGTCATTGTTCCGACAACACGTACGAAACATAGTCTTTAACAAGTCGATCAAATTTTCAGTTCCTGGGAGGATTCTGTCCTACTAATCACACTTGTTTTCGGTTTTGGTTGCAGTAAAGCACAAAATTCAGATATCACATTCTGTCTGGTCGCTGTTTATGGTCACTGAATGAAGCACTTCACACAGTTCACACGCAGTGATGTATTGGGAAATGTCACAAAATGTCATATCTTGGAGAAAAATCGCCACACAAAACCTGGCGTGGTATCACTGTTCTTTAAATAAGATTATTTTACACTCAGTTCGTTGTGACAACCTTCGGTTTTTCTATACATTCCTGTAAATCACAACACTGTTCATTGAAAAATACGATGACGCTTTATTTTAAAAGTCTCAATCAACGTATTCCCCATGGACAAGTTTTATAGTTATAATATCTAAGCATTCATTGAAACACAGTTCTGTGAAAGTTCATTGCTGTGTACATTTATTTATACTCGCGTTGTAGGTCCATATACTGAATTTCACAGTAACGGGCACTGACCAGTAGATCATTATTACTGTCCATATAGAATTGCAATGAAATCAGAAGTATAAACGAATCAAAATTCAGTTACTCGTAACCACTTACATATTCACAGGAAAGGAAGCATAGCTTCCTTTCTCATTCAAATGATACTAGTTGCTCGGCCAAGCAGAGAAAATCTGCCTTTTTGTGTCCTACTTACGAATTTAAATTGCAACGAAATTTAGCCAAAAGCCTACCACGTATAGATCAGAAGAATGTATAATCTAATAGTTTCAGCAAGGTAACACCTTTGATTCTCTAGAGACTGACTATATTAGAGTTTTATATACATATATTGCAAGTAACACATTAGCACAAAAATCAAAATTATTTCATAAATAATTGGAAAAATGGAATTTACTGTTCATCAAGTGATTCAAAGTTTGAGTTTACTCATTGACTTCGTAAAGAAAGTCCAAAAGGTTTTTTCAGCTTTATTTATGACATGACTAGTCATTCATATCCATCGAAACAATAAATAAAAAAGTTCTCTTTGAAAATTTATCCTTGCTTATTGAATGAAGTTACCTACTTAACTAATTCAGAAGGAACAGCTTATAAGCTAAACACTGAAAGAAAGAAATTCACATTTGTTAAGCATACATCAAGAATATGCAGGTCACATACATGGTAAGGTTGCTCACATACAAATACTTGTACTCCTTAAATAAAGGTCATTACTTCACGTGGGTAAGTACCATTTCGTCGACTAACGTTTGTTCATTCATAATACTTTTTTTTTTAATTTGTCTGGTTGTATAGTCCCTTGACTTTGTCACTGAACGGTATTTTCAATAAATAGCTTCCTTTTTACTCCACGGCATGGCATATGATGTCCTACAAAAAGTTTCGTGTGGGGCATCATTCATATTATACACAAAATCCTTAATGATTCCAGGTTTACTAGCAAATATTGGCATATAATTTTCAATGACATTTGCGAGTCCTACCTTCTGTGTTTGGTTCGGATAGGTCGACTGTGATACTTTTGCTGCAATTGATGCTGAATTGTTAAGTACTGCTGCGTTATTATCTTCAGAGTGCAGAAATTGTGATGTCTCGAAATTCCTAGAAATGTGGAGTATTCTTGGGCCTACCAATTTAACTATAGCATTACGACAGTATCTGTTACGTGCATTTGGAGTCGTAATTAACCGTAGTGCATTTCTTTTCCCTTTGTTTGTAACCACTCATTTTCCCGCAGGTAGGTCAATCTTTGCATTTCTACCGCGTAGAAAATCTCGTCCCAGGATGCAAGAAACCAATAAATTTTTAACTAGTAAGAAGTGGCACTAAGTTGCTCGTCTTCTACATAGGGATCGGCCTGTACTTGTTGCTTAACTATCTGTGTGGCAGCGCCTAATGCGACAGAAACTCGGCAATTTTTCACGGGCAATATACACTACTGGCCATTAAAATTGCTACACCAAGAAGAAATGCAGATGATAAAAGGGTATTCATTGCACAAATATATTATACTAGAACTGACATGTGATTACATTTTCACGCAGTTTGAGTGCATAGATCCTAAGAAATCAGTACCCAGAATAACCACCTCTGCCCGTAATAGCGGCCTTGATACGCTTGGGCTTTGGGTCAAACAGAGCTTGGATGGCGTGTACAGATGCAGCTGCCCATGCAGATTCAACACGATACCACAGTTCATCAAGAGTAGTGACTGGCGTATTGTGACGAGCCAATTGCTCGGTCACCATTGACCGGGCATTTTCAATTGGTGAGAGATTTGGAGAATGTGCTGGCCAGGGCAGCAGTCGAACATTTTCTGTATCCAGAAAGGCCCGTACAGGACCTGCAACATGAGGTCGTGCATTATCCTGCTGAAATGTAGGGTTTCGCAGGGATCGCATGAGGGTAGAGCCACGGGTCGTAACACATCTGAAATGTAACGTCCACTGTTCAAAGTGCCGCCAATGCGAACAAGAGGTGTCCGAGACGTGAAACCAATGGCAACCCATACAATCATGCCGGGTGATACGCCAGTATGGCGATGACGAATACACGCTTCCACTGTGCGTTCACCGCGATGTCGCAAAACACGGATGCGGCCTTCATGATGCTGTAAACAGAACCTGGATTCATCCGGAAAAATGACGTTTTGCCACTCGTGCGCCCAGGTTCGTCGTTGAGTACACCATCGCAGGCGATCCTGTCTGTGATGCAGCGTCAAGGGTAACCGCAACCATGGTCTCAGAGCTGATTGTCCATGCAGCGGCAAACGTCGTCGAACTGTTCGTGCAGATGGTTGTTGTCTTGCAAACATCCCCATCTGTTGACTCAGGGATCGAGACGTGGCTGCACGATCCGTTACAGCCATGCGGATAAGATACCTGTCATCTCGACTGCTAGTGATACGAGGCCAATTGGGATCCAGCACGGCGTTCCGTATTACCCTGCTGAACCCACCGATTCCATATTCTGATAATAGTCATTGGATTTCGACTAATGCGAGCAGCAATTTCGCGATACGATAAACCGCAAGCACGATAGGCTACAATCCGACCTTTATCAAAGTCGGAAACGCGATGGTACGCATTTCTCCTCCTTACACGAGCCATCACTAACAACGTTTCACCAGGCAACGCCGGTAAAGTGCTATTTGTGTGTGAGAAATTTTTTGGAAACTTTCCTCATGTTAGCACGTTGAAGGTGTCGCCACTGTCGCCAACCTTGTGTGAATGCTCTGGAAAGCTAATCATTTCCATATCAGAGCATCTTCTTCCTGTCTGTTAAATTTCGCGTCTGTAGCACGTCATCTTCATGGAGTAGCAATTTTAATGGCCAGTAGTGTAGATAATCTCTTTATGCGATTAATTTTGTCAAACAAGGTTTTATTTATGACTCTTGTAGTGGCTCCAGTATCAATGATTGCTTCCTCATTAACACCATTAATACTGACCATAATTGCAGCTTGCACCGTGTATTCATCGTCATGTTTACAGACATCAACTTCTTCTAATAATCCGTCCCTGATGTCGGCACGGTCGTTGTAACGTAGTGCTTTCAGGTTGATTGTGGGGTTGGTTGCCTCCGCTTATAGATCCGACCGTGCTCGGGAGGCCGATCTGAACGTTCGGCTCTGGTTTGACTGTTGCTGTTGGCCGGATTGTTTTACGACTTCGCGTCGCAGCAGAACGACTTCTATCAATATGGTTTTGATTGTTCGTGTTTGGAATGACTGACACAGCTTGCATTATATTCGACGTCTGGTTACCGAGCCATAAAATTGATTGCTGGCTTGAACCATTGAGTGCCGTTATTACTATTCGAATATTGGTTCTTGTTCCGTTCATTTGTGTTTGACTGATTCGGAGGATTGTTGTTGTTGCTCCATTGATTTCCAATCCGCCTTTTCCACGGTGCCTTTTTATCGTGGTTAGCGTCATGGTAATTATTTCCATCTTCGAACTTGCGCTTATAATTCGTACCGTTTCCCGAGTTACTGTCGCCATAATTCCATTTACTGGCTACGTAACCGTCACCATAACTCGATTCTTGTCTGTGCTGATTACGTTTCCTCTGTTCATTACTACTCGGGTTATCAACACTGTGACAATTGCAGTTATTCTCGAATGCTTGGTAGGACTTTGCGTCTTCTTGGATTGGGTCTAAGGCGTCCATCACCGAAAGGAAGTGCTCCAAATCTTCATCTGGTACATTTATTAACTTCGCCCTAAGGTTGATCGGTAATTTTGTCTTTAATATGCGTAGTACTTATTTATGTGAGACCGGCTCATACCGGTATCTCGTTTTCGCAATCGTTCAAAATACTTGCGCAATCTCCCTTTTTTCGGATTGTACAGTTCCGGAATATAAACTTCTTTGGGCAAACGTTCTTGGACTCCTGTGGACCAATATTTAGCAAGAAAAGCTTTCTCGAATTCAGTGAGCTTATTAAATAGTCCGGTGGTTTCATTGGCCCATAGTGCCGCGTCACCGGTGATGTGTGACATCACGAACTGGATTTTTTGGTATTAAGACCAGTATATGGGTAAGACATTCCTGGATGTGCGTATAAATACAATTGAATTAATGGACTTCTTGTCCTCGGCAAATGTTTGAAAATGGCGATGCTTGAGTAGCCTTTGCTCAGTTTTCGCTGAATTCATTTTACGTTCGTCTTCATAATTACATTTTCCTGGCGACAAGTCGGGCGTTTGGAAAATTCTTTCATTCCAGAATGTCGTCTTTCGTGCATTGTCGTCGTTCGGCGGTTCCATAGGAGAAGTCATTCCCGTTCTGCTGTCCGTCGAAACGGCTTTGTCCAAATTTTTGACACGAGCGTTCATTTCCCACCTCCACATAGGTATTACTTCGTTTGGTTCTTTTTGTTCGTCTCGCGCATTGTGCGCGGTGCCTGAATTCGCTTCTACGGCAGAACATATTTCTTCCCATACGCACGGCACAGCGTTGTCGACGGCAACATTAATTTTTGTGTCAAGTTCCATCTCTTTAGTGGTTATCCAATTGGATATTCCAATATTTATTTGCCTTTTGTGACATTCTACTTGTTCCTCAAAAATCTCTTGGTTATTTATTTTGAGATTCGTAGCGGCAGATATTAAGTCTTCCAAATCCTACTTTATTGCAGAATGCGAAGATTATAGGTTTTCGACATCACTGTCCAGTTTAATGACTTGCCTCAAAATTGATGAATACGTTTGCTTCATATTAATTAGCTCGGGCCTGATGCTGGATAATTAAGTTTTTATTTCATTTTTTAATTATTTGTCTCCTTGTTCCTCTTTCTTTCCCACTGATCGCATACGCGATCGCGCAAAGCTTCCTTCTCTGTTTCCCGCTGATCGCGTTCATGATCGCGTGATTCCAACTTCTTGAGGAAAGCGGGCCAAGCGCAATACTATCTTCCGTCGACCCATTAAATAGATTGGTACCCGCTGCAGTTTCATTAATTGCAGTGGTCGGACGACCATTTTCGTTATTTTGTGCGATCTCCGAATTCGCGGTGGACTTGTTCGAGTCCGTGGTTTGATTTTCTAACTCATTTGCAATGAAATCTATGAGTGATTTATTTAGATTTACCGCTTAATTTTCGATATATGATGATGAAACCATGGTTTCAATTGATAAATTCTCTTTTTTACCGACTCTGACCATAATATGTAATTTCGAAAAATTCGGGAAAAATTCGGCACATTAAAGTTACTACTTAACAGTAACACACATATATAAATAACAATAAATAATCTTAATATAATAAATAATTTTCCTGACTGCGATACTCTTTTATCATTGTGCGGCCAAATCGGCCATTTTGTGTCCTCTAATTTCACACAAAAAACAATCTTTCCTCGCCTTTTGCAAAATTTGATTTTTCTTAATACAACCTTCCAAAATCACTGAGCTGAACTACAACTAACAACGATTTTAATTTTTGTAGAGAGTCAAAGGGAAAAAATACTATAGAAGAAAGTTACGATCTTGACAGAGCAAAAAAATTCATATCAATGAGTTTTTACCCTTGAGATGTACAATTTCACGTAAACAGGATTGGTTGACTTTTTTCCACGTCATGGTACAGTACATCGGGTGGGCATATAAAATATAAATAAGAATTCTATATTAGAAATTGGAATTTAATTTTTTATATACACTTTTTCTTACGTTGCGGTCACTCGTTTTGAGCGCCAAATATACTGAATCTTTTTTGACTATGGTATATTTTATAAATATCGGTGAATATTATTACAGAATTGCGGAAATTTATGCTTCGGCTAGTGTAAATTATGATGGATATAACCTAGGCTTACATTATATTCATATATTGGCAATAGTTTCGCAATTGAATAACTGTTAAGCAAAATTTCTTTAAACTCAATGTATCCCAAATAAATTTTCTGTTCTACTATTATTTTAATATACGCATGAGATTAGTTACTTATAATACTGAAATATTCAAACACAACTATTAGTATGTGGTATAATTAGTGGTATCAATCTTATCCTTTATTAAAAGTAACTGAATTAGATATTTCACACATACTCCACTTTTTTTGACTTTATAATGAAAATTATTTTTATCAGAAAATGCACACAATACTAATCAACACACAATATTATCACTTCACTTCTTAATTTATTTTACTAGTTTTACACTTTTTGCTTGAAGTGAAGATCAATAGGCACGCAGCGTGCTGAAAAACGATTGATTTGTGTTTTTTAATCTCAGGGGAATTTCCAACTGTCTTCTCGCCTCGCAAGAAATTCAGAATAATTTGATAGAAAATTTAAAAAGGGAAATGGATAGGTTAAAGTTATATATAGTGGGAATTAGTGAAGTTCGGTGGCAGGAGGAACAAGACTTTTGGTCAGGTGATTACAGGGTTGTTCTTGTTGTGGTCTTCAGTCCAGAGACTGGTTTGATGCAGCTCTCCATGCTACTCTATCCTGTGCAAGCTTCTTCATCTCCCAGTACCTACTGCAACCTACATCCTTCTGAATCCGCTTAGTGTATGCATCTCTTGGTCTCCCCCTACGACTTTTACCCTCCACGCTGCCCTCCAATACTAAATTGCTGATCCCTTGATGCCTCAGAACATGTCCTACCAACCGATCCCTTCTTCTTGTCAAGTTGTGCCACAAACTCCTCTTCTCCCCAATCCTATTCACTACCTCCTCATTAGTTATGTGATCTACCCATCTAATCTTCAGCATTCTTCTGTAGCACCACATTTCGAAAGCTTCTATTCTCTTCTTGTCCAAACTATTTATCGTCCATGTTTCACTTCCATACATGGCTACACTCCATACAAACACTTTCAGAAAAGACTTCCTGACACTTAGATCTATACTCGATGTTAACAAATTTCTCTTCTTCAGAAACGCTTTCCTTGCCATTGCCAGTCTACATTTTAGATCCTCTCTACTTCGACCATCATCATTTATTTTGCTCCCCAAATAGCAAAACTCCTTTACTACTTTAAGTGTCTCATTTCCTAATCTAATACCCTCAACATCACACGACTTAATTCGACTACATTCCATTATCCTCGTTTTGCTTTTGTTGATGTTCATCTTATATCCTCCCTTCAAGACACCATCCATTCCGTTCAACTGCTCTTCCAAGTCCTTTGCTGTCTCTGACAGAATTACAATGTCATCGGTGAACCTCAAAGTTTTTATTTCTTCTCCATGGACTTTAATACCTACTCCGAATTTTTCTTTTGTTTCCTTTACTGATTGCTCAATATACAGATTGAATGACATCGGGGAGAGGCTACAACCCTGTCTTACTCCCTTCCCAACCACTGCTTCCCTTTCATGTCCCTCGACTCTTACAACTGCCATCTGGTTTCTGTACAAATTGTAAATAGCCTTCCGCTCCCTGTATTTTACCCCTGACACCTTCAGAATTTGAAAGAGAGTATTCCAGTCAACATTGTCAAAAGCTTTCTCTAAGTCTACAAATGCTAGAGACGTAGGTTTGCCTTTCCTTAATCTTTCTCCTAAGATAAGTCGTAAGGTCAGTACTGCCTCACGTGTTCTAACAGTTCTACGGAATCCAAACTGATCTTCCCCGAGGTCCGCTTCTACTAGTTTTTCCATTCGTCTGTAAAGAATTCGTGTTAGTATTTTGCAGCTGTGGCTTATTAAACTGATTGTTCTGTAATTCTCACATCTGTCAACACCAGGGTTATAAATACAATATCAAATAGGGGTAACGCAGGAGTAGGTTTAATAATGAATAAAAAAATAGGAGTGCGGGTTAGCTACTACAAACAGCATAGTGAACGCATTATTGTGGCCAAGATAGACACAAAGCCCATGCCTACTACAGTAGTAGAAGTTTATATGCCAACTAGCTCTGCAGATGATGAAGAAATTGATGAAATGTATGACGAGATAAAAGAAATTATTCAGGTAGTGAAGGGAGACGAAAATTTAATAATCATGGGTGACTGGAATTCGTCAGTAGGAAAACGGATAGAAGGAAACATAGTAGGTGAATATGGATTGGGGGGAAGAAATGAAAGAGGAAGCCGCCTGGTAGAATTTTGCACAGAGCATAACTTAATCATAGCTAACACTTGGTTCAAGAATCATAAAAGAAGGTTGTATACCTGGAAGAATCCTGGAGATACCAAAAGGTATCACATAGATTATATAATGGTAAGACAGAGATTTAGGAACCAGGTTTTAAATTGTAAGACATTTCCAGGGGCAGATGTGGACTCTGACCACAATCTATTGGTTATGAACTGCAGATTGAAACTGAAGAAACTGCAAAAAGGTGGGAATTTAAGGAGATGGGACCTGGATAAACTGAAAAAACCAGAGTTTGTAGAGAGTTTCGGAAAGAGCATAAGGCATTAATTGACAGGAATGGGGGAAAGAACTATAGTAGAAAAAGAATGGGTAGCTCTGAGGGATGAAGTAGTGAAGGCAGCAGAGGATCAAGTAGGTAAAAAGACGAGGGCTAATAGAAATCCTAGGGTAACAGAAGAAATATTGAATTTAATTGATGAAAGGAGAAAATATAAAAATACAGTAAATGAAGCAGGCAAAAAGGAATACAAACGTCTCAAAAATGAGATCGACAGGAAGTGCAAAATGGCTAAGCAGGGATGGCTAGAGGACAAATGTAAGGATGTAGAGGCTTGTCTCACTAGGTGTAAGATAGATACTGCCTACAGGAAAATTAAAGAGACCTTTGGAGAGAAGAGAACCACTTTTATGAATATCAAGAGCTCAGATGGCAACCCAGTTGGAAGCAAAGAAGGCAAGGCAGAAAGGTGGAAGGAGTATATAGAAAGTTTATACAAGGGCGATGTACTTGAGGACAATATTATGGAAATGGAAGAGGATGTAGATGAAGATGAAATGGGACGTAAGGTACTGCGTGAAGAGTTTGACAGAGCACTGAAAGACCTGAGTCGAAACAAGGCCCCGGGAGTAGACAATATTTCATTAGAACTACTGATGGCCTTGGGAGAGCCAGTCATGACAAAACTCTACCATCTGGTGAGCAAGATGTATGAGACAGGCGAAATACCCACAGACTTCAAGAAGAATATAATAATTCCAATTCCAAAGAAAGCAGGTGTTGACAGATGTGAAAATTACCGAACTATCAGTTTAATAAGTCACAGCTGCCAAATACTAACGCGAATTCTTTACAGACGAATGGAAAAACTGGTAGAAGCGGACCTCGGGGAAGGTCAGTTTGGATTCCGTAGAAATGTTGGAACAGGTGAGACAATACTGACCTTACGACTTATCTTAGAAGAAAGATTAAGAAAAGGCAAACCTACGTTTCTAGCATTTGTAGACTTAGAGAAAGCTTTTGACAACGTTAACTGGAATACTCTCTTTCAAATTCTGAAGGTGGAAGGGGTAAAATACAATGAGCGAAAGGCTATTTACAATTTGTACAGAAACCAAATGGCAGTTATAATAGTCGAGGGGCATGAAAGGGAAGCAGTGGTTGGGAAAGGAGTGAGACAGGGTTGTAGCCTCTCCCCGATGTTATTCAATCTGTATATTGAGCAAGCAGTAAAGGAAACAAAAGAAAAATTCGGAGTAGGTATTAAAGTTCATGGAGAAGAAGTAAAAACTTTGAGGTTCGTCGAAGAGATTGTAATTCTGTCAGAGACAGCAAAGGACTTGGAAGTGGAGTTGAACGGAATGGACAATGTCTTGAAAGGAGTATATAAGATGAACATCAACAAAAGCAAAACGAGGATAATGGAATGTAGTCAAATTAAATCTGGTGATACTGAGGGGATTAGATTAGGAAATGAGACACTTAAAGTAGTAAAGGAGTTTTGCTATTTAGGGAGTAAAATAACTGATGATGGTCGAAGTAGAGAGGATCTAAAATGTAGACTGGCAATGGCAAGGAAACCGTTTACGAAGAACAGAAATTTGTTAACATCGAGTATAGATTTAAGTGTCAGGAAGTCGTTTCTGAAAGTATTTGTATGGAGTGTAGCCATGTATGGAAGTGAAACATGGACGATAACCAGTTTGGATAAGAAGAGAATAGTTTGGACAGGAAGAGAACAGAAGCTTTCGAAATGTGGTGCTACAGAAGAATGCTGAAGATAAGGTGGGTATATCACGTAACTAATGAGGAGGTATTGAATAGGATTGGGGAGAAGAGACGTTTGTGGCACAACTTGACTAGAAGAAGGGATCGGTTGGTAGGACGTTTTGAGGCATCAAGGGATCACAAATTTAGCATTGGAAGGCAGCGTGGAGGGTAAAAATCGTAGAGGGAGACCAAGAGATCAATACACTAAGCAGATTCAGAAGGATGTAGGTTGCAGTAGGTACTGGGAAATGAAGAAGCTTGCACAGGATAGAGTAGCATGGAGAGCTGCATCAAACCAGTCTCAGGACTGAAGACCACAACAACAACAACTCGTGAGTAACGCGTTGGCACAGTAATAAAAAAATGTAGCAAAGAAATGTCTATAACATACATAAATTGGAAATTTTGGACTGCTACACTCCTGGTAATTGAAATGAGAACACTGTGAATTCATTGTCCCAGGAAGGGGAAACTTTATTGACACATTCCTGGGGTCAGATACATCACATGATCACACTGACAGAACCACAGGCACATAGATACAGGCAACAGAGCATGCACAATGTCGGCACTAGTACAGTGTATATCCAGCTTTCGCAGCAATGCAGGCTGCTATTCTCCCATGGAGGCGATCGTAGAGATGCTGGATGTAGTCCTGTGGAACGGCTTGCCATGCCATTTCCACCTGGCGCCTCAGTTGGACAAGCGTTCGTGCTGGACGTGCAGACCGCGTGAGACGACGCTTCATCCAGTCCCAAACATGCTCAATGGGGGACAGATCCGGCGATCTTGCTGGCCAGGGTAGTTGACTTACACCTTCTAGAGCACGTTGGGTGGCACGGGATACATGCGGACGTGCATTGCCCTGTTGGAACAGCAAGTTCCCTTGCCGGTCTAGGAATGGTAGAACGATGGGTTCGATGACGGTTTGGATGTACCGTGCACTATTCAGTGTCCCCTCGACGATCACCAGTGGTGTACGGCCAGTGTAGGAGATCGCTCCCCACACCATGATGCCGGGTGTTGGCCCTGCGTGCCTCGGTCGTATGCAGTCCTGATTGTGGCGCTCACCTGCACGGCGCCAAACACGCATACGACCATCATTGGCACCAAGGCAGAAGCGACTCTCATCGCTGAAGACGACACGTCTCCATTCGTCCCTCCATTCACGCCTGTCGCGACACCACTGGAGGCGGGCTGCACGATGTTGGGGCGTGAGCGGAAGACGGCCTAACGGTGTGCGGGACCGTAGCCCAGCTTCATGGAGACGGTTGCGAATGGTCCTCGCCGATACCCCAGGAGCAACAGTGTCCCTAATTTGCTGGGAAGTGGCGGTGCGGTCCCCTACGGCACTGCGTAGGATCCTACGGTCTTGGCGTGCATCCGTGCGTCGCTGCGGTCCGGTCCCAGGTCGACGGGCACGTGCACCTTCCGCAGACCACTGGCGACAACATCGATTATACTGTGGAGACCTCACGCCCCACGTGTTGAGCAATTCGGCGGTACGTCCACCCGGCCTCCCGCATGCCCACTATACGCCCTCGCTCAAAGTCCGTCAACTGCACATACGGTTCACGTCCACGCTGTCGCGGCATGCTACCAGTGTTAAAGACTGCGATGGAGCTCCGTATGCCACGGCAAACTGGCTGACACTGACGGCGGCGGTGCACAAATGCTGCGCAGCTAGCGCCATTCGACGGCCAACACCGCGGTTCCTGGTGTGTCCGCTGTGCCGTGCGTGTGATCATTGCTTGTACAGCCCTCTCGCAGTGTCCGGAGCAAGTATGGTAGGTCTGACACACCGGTGTCAATGTGTTCTTTTTTCCATTTCCAGGAGTGTATTACGAAATGAAAGCAGAAATCTTAAATTAAACAATTACTATTTAACGAAATAAACTATTTGTAGAGAAATCTAACATTTTGTTAATAATTCTCACTGTTTTGAGCATCACAAAGAATTGTGCCGTATTTCGGCGAAATACTTGGAAATTACAATAATCTTATCTCAACTCTGGAGCGAAAGAATAAAGCATCCATAATAAGGTTATATTAGGACTCGGAATTGACGATAATAATAGAATGATTAAATAAATTCCCAGCAGGAATACAAGTTTAGTTTATTCCAACAAAATGGAAGAAAATAGGAGTCTGTTAGCGTAAGATGCTGTCGGAAAAAGAAAGAGGAAGAAACGACGAGCACGCATTCTTGTATAGAACAAAATACAGATCATAATGATGCGCCGCTCTCATTATTCTGACGGTATATAATCGCTGACTTGCAGTGCAGTTCATTGACTCAGTGGTTAAATTATATCTTTAAGCCTTAATACCTCGATAGAAAATGAAAGTAGCATGTTATTACGTAGCGTGCAGGGCACAATATTATAACCACCGACAGTTGAAGTGGGTCGTAATGTGTAATAGGCAGACATCTTTCCAGACGTCACACAGGAATTCCAAACTGCATCAGGATCCACTGCAAATACAATGACTGTTCGGCGGGAGGTGATAAAACTTTAATTTCATGGTCCAGCGGCTGCTCACAAGCCACATATCATGCCGGTAAATGACAAACGAAGCCTCGATTGGTGTAAGAGCGTATACATTTTCTGACTTAGTGGAAAAAGGTTGTGTGTAGTGACGAATCACGGTACACAATGTGGCAATCCAATGGCAGGGGGTGAGTTTGGCGAATGCCCGGTTATCGTCATCTGCCAGCGTGTGTAGTGACAACCGTAAAATTCCGAGGCGATGGTGTTAGGGTGTGGTCCTGTTTTTGATGGAGGGTGCATCCACCCTTGATGTTTTGCGTGGCAGTATCACAGCACAGGCCTACATCGACGTTTTAAGCATCTTCAAGCTTCCCACTGTTGAAGAACAGTTCGGGGATGGCGATTGCAACTTTCAGCACTATCGAGCACCTGTTCATAAAACATGGCCTGTGGCAGAGTGGTTACACGACAATATTATCCCTGTAAGAGACTGTCCTGCACAGATTCCTGACCTGAATCCTATAGAACACCTTTTGGATGTTTCGGAACGCCGACTTCGTGCCAGTCTAATGAATTCTGATTACTCCTTTATTGTGTGGTTTTGTTTCTGATGAAAGTCTTTGTGTGTGAATGCAGCTTGCCGCTAACTTGGTGTAATGTTTGTCTGTACAGAAGTGTGTCTGTCGTCTTTATCGCTCCTTCACTCTCACACCTGAATCAGTATAGTAAAGTCAGGGCTTCGTGTATTATGATTGGCTGATCCGTAAAAAGACAGACAAACAATTATACTACTGGAGGATTCTAAGTAATTTCTAGAATTACATTCACTCTCTCTCTCTCTCTCTCTAATTTATCTGTGTACAATTCAAATATAAATTACTTGAGATCAGCCTGGTCGAATCTCCGGTAGAGCCCTTCGTCTTAATACTCAGCGGCGGTCTTGCTAGAAAAAATCTTTACATTTGTTATTATTATTAAGCGCTGCATTCAGTTGGGAAAATCGATCGTTTGAACAATTCGTTCAGTTTACGACAGATCTAATATTTCAGATGTGGACGAAGCCTTTTTGGACGATTTATAAAACTCATAGATTGCAGGTTCTCTTCGTCACAGCTGAAACTTCCCAATTAATTACAGGCCTAGACAATCATCAATGATTCATACAGAGAACTCATTCTTCATTCACTCTGTAATAAAATGGTCACAAACCTTATTTCTGATGAAAGATGTATATTGAATCCTTGTTAATTACAGGTTCCGTTTCCGTGTATTTTAAGTCTCAGGAAATTTACCTTTTTACAGGTTTATCATTTCTTTATCTACCCCGCTATCGGCACAAATTTCCCTTGTTCGCTTTAGTGCGAAGAAGAGTACCTAAACTTCTTTAGGAATCCAAAAATCCTCCCACCGATATTTCCGAAACTGTTCCCTTCTCTCCCTTTCTCGATACTATAATAACCATGGAGTATACATATCTGTACCTCTGTTGTTCCAGAGAATAAACGTACTAGAAAAATACCTTGGCGTCGACTAGCTGTCGGCGCATATTTTACTAGAAAAATCTAATCCGATACTTTTCAAACGTAAATAAATGTAGATGATTTGATTGATCACTATTAATTAGTGCGTGGTAGAGGGTAATTTTCCGTGGGGATATTACAATGCCCCTCGCAGCGAGCGATGTTTGTGAGTTCAATTTTGATTCACCGAACACACTTCGCGAGCTATCTATTAGCGTGGATAACCCGGAAGTGATGATTGTCAGTCCTCCGACTGAAAAAGAATATTCTCTTTGAGACAGACGAAGAAAAGAAATGTGGAAAACAGAAGAAATGAAGAGACAGGTACCGCGACTGTATTGCTTTTACGTGCATCTCGGTGTTATGTTTGCTGTGCACAACCAAGGAAGATGATCTTTCATGAACTGTTGTCAGGGTCTACCCATTCGGGAACTTTCTTAAGCAGGGAAACCTTGGAAAACCTCTTAAGCTTAGACCCCCAGCCTACGGTACATAGAAGATAGGAAAGCCTATAGAAGAACAAAAATAATTTTGAAATTTATCTCTAAAGAAAAGATAGTGATCAATTTGTATCACGATTTGGAAAAGGTTAGTTTGTGCCTCTAGCAAAAAAAACTTTTTACAATAAATAACGTGAATTTGCGTTTTACAATCTTGCTCCTAGTACAATATCTTGCGGTGCTAAACTCCCCCGGGTCTTGCATGTCCCCGACGTCCACATTTGTAGTCGGTCTTCTACGCGGCCCCCTTTGTAGTTGATCTTCTACGCGGCCCACAATGGGAAGAGTAGAAGGAACAGGGATACTCGAATTCACATGCAACATTCATTCCAAAAGAATTAGCAGTGACCAAAAGGAAGACTCTTCCTGTAAGAGAACTGATTAGGTTGCACCATCCAAGATTCTCCTTTTTGAAAGCAAAATCCTTATGGCTTCATGGATCCTTTTTGTTACGACGTATTTCAATGAATTCAACTCTTAATTAATGATGTTGCGAAAAGCATCATCCGATTTACTCTCGTTTGAATACTCCTTTTTACTTTGCCTCCCCACTGGTACTTATAAGTCCAAACGCTTTAACAGATTTTCTATGACTGATTTGTTCTTCGTAATTTAAAGGATTCATGTAACTTACTATAGATTTTGGATTCAAATCATCGAATAATGGAAAGTGTAGTTCATTTTATACCCAGACATCATCCATATTCCCTTAATAAGTCATATAATTTAGCTATCTTCAAAACTTTTTATTCTAAACACATATATTTCTTCGCTTTAGTGCTGAAATGTAAAAATTATTAGCATTGAGGAATGCGGATTCGCTTCTTTCATTTACTCTCTGATTCATACTGCGTTCATCCATGCTCATCTATGGAAATGGATTTTTCAAACATAATTCCCAAACAAACACAAACCATTAAACAACTATTAATTCTATGAATATTACTTTTTTTTATTATTCATTAATAAATTAAAAACTCTTAACTTCTAATTATAACACCTATTCCTTTTAAAGTTCAACATGAATCAGTTTATCCTCGCGTTTGGTGCGAGTCTCTTATAAAGCATATCTGTGTCGTCTCTATCGATTTTAATTCTCGCGCCGACGTCAACTGTTTTGCGCGGGAAATTGTTTTTGCGGCGTTAACCGTCACTCACGATTCACTACCACAACACATCCCTTCACACGTTTACCCATCTAAGCGTTCACATGAGATTATATATGAATATTCACTTTAAACCTTTTTTCGATTATTCAGCGTCATTTGCAGGAAACATTTCATTCTTCTCGCAGGTCAGTCAGATACTTTATACATCTTGATCACATTAGCAAAGCTAAAGTTCTATGTTCACTCAAACCACAGGTGAAGCCTATCTCCACTATCCTTTTTACAACACTCAATAGTAATAATTAGTCACTATTTCTATATTCTATGTCATTGATTAACTACTTCACTTTAAAGGTTTTTAACACTACACACACACAGTTTATTGTTATATTTTTTAACGAGCGTTCATCTCTGTCACTCAGAACACCATTCCTCCCTATCTCCTATTCTTCATTATATCTTTTTAAGTCATTGTGAGGAAATAACCCTTTTATTTTGTTCGATCCCGGGTATGCTATGTCACGACCAACAATGAGGAGCAGTATGGGCTTCAACATGCGATCTATTTCTTTTTGAACTTGAGCCTATAACCTCCAGGGAACAGGATAGAAAGTTCGACAATATGTTTCGTGCGGCTTAACGTAGAGATGGCATATGTATCCTTTAATCACTCCTGGCCTTTCATCAAACACGTTTTCATACACTAATAATAATTCTTTGAGCTGCTTCTTCTGATCTTCAGTGATGCAGTCGGATTCATTTAACTTCTCATACACTAATTGACCGAAATCTCCTTTGACTTGGAACTCATTATTTGCGTGCTGTTTAGAATTCTGTGCAGTCCTGATTACTTGCACACTGATCCCACTATTATATTTTCTGGTAAGGCTTTCTTTTTTCAACAAGTCCAACTCAATTTCTTGTTTATTTATATTTAACCAAATTTTTCCTGTTTTAAAATCTATTCTGCATCCGTATTGACGTAGGCTGTCGACTCCGATAATGCAGTCTACCACCAAATTTTTCACAACAAGGAATGTGCTTAATATTGCTACATTTCCTACTTCTACACTAAGTAGTGACTGCACTTTTACATTCGCCGATCGAGCCCCAACGGCGCCTATTATTCTGCAATTTTGAACTGGAAAAATTGGTACTCGTCTTATATTTCTGATCTTGTTGAATAGAGCCTCCGAAATAACATTTGTGGTTGCAGCTGTGTCTAAAACCGCCGTTATAGGTACAGTCTCCAAAATGACTTGCACTTCGGCTACTGCCACCTGTTCCTTATCTTCATCTTTGGGTTCTAAGTCTTCGGTCAATTCATCTACCAGTAATCGTCCATCATTATACGTTAGCATTGATACACATATCCTGTTGCCCCTCAACCTATTGTTGACCGCTCCTCCGGGGCACGAGTGGGTCCTTACAAGTTTGTTGGATTTTGATTCGCCTGGTTGTTGACATCGTCCGTTACTTCGGTAATTACCGGTTGATTCGTAGATGTCCGTCCCCACTGATGTTGGTTGTTGGAGTTTATTCCCCCCGGTTGATTCCACTTTCTATTACCGTTATTATTCCAAGCTTGCGGTCTAAAATTCCTTTCGTTTCCCCATACGGGATTGTATCTTTTCCCATTCCTGTTATTCCTTGGATAGCCCCTCGCAAGACTATTGCCGGTATTATTGTTGAGATTTTGAGGGGTTTCTCCACTATTTATCGATCTCTGTGCGTTCCCTTGCCTACCATTTGCCGGAAGTTCTATCTCCCTATACTGGAATCTGTTATTACGTGCTTTCTGGCTGTTCTCTTCTATAATGTCTATGTGATCTAACGTCGTGAGGAACGACTCCAGGTCTTTATCGTTGCCGTAAATTAATTGATTCCGGATGCTAGTTGGTAATCTTGCCTTAAGTATGTTTATTATGTCTGGCAAAGGCATATTTCTGTCCCAATATCTTGTTTTATTTATATATTTTTCAAAATACTTCCTAAGGCTTCCTTTCGAAAAAGAGAAAGTCTCTGGGTAGAGCACCTCCTGCCTTAGGCGTTCCTGTACCCCTTCTGACCAGAATTTTGCTAAAAACGCTTTTTCAAAATCTTCATAGGTCGAGCAAACAGAAGTCATGTCCGAGGCCCAGATCGCCCCCGAACCTTGTATATATCCAGTAACGAAACTGATCTTCTGCCACTCCGACCAATTTCTGGGTAGCACTCCTCTAAAACTTCGAATAAAAACAATCGGATGGACCCCCCTTTTGTCAGTGTTAAAAATCTGAAATTGCCGATGCTTTATCATTTTTTCTTCGGCATGACAAAGGCTTTCATAATCTCCATCCGCTAAAACGTCACGCGAACAACTAGCTCGTGGCCATTTGATATTCGAGTTACTTACACATGTCGGTATTGTGTGCGAATGTGCAGTAACAGGGTCTATAGTCGCTGACAACTTCTGCTGTTGGCCTGTATTCATTTGTTCTGAGCCTTGTTGTGAAACGCGTATCGACTCTTCGATCGTTTGTTTCCAATGCTCGAAATCAGCACCTAACTGCTGTCGCACTTCCTCAAGTCCTTTCGCAAACAAATTCTCTTCCTGTTTGCCGCATAGACTCTGGAATGCTACTTTAACATTTTGCTCAACGTTTTCACACATTAGCCTTTTGTTTTCTAATGTGATTTCGGATAATTTACCCGTTAATACATTAATCTGGTGGTCAATAACGTCTTGACGTTCTGTCAGATGTTCCACACTTTCCTTTAGGTTCGTCTGCGTACGTGCCAGTTCAGGGAGTTGTGCAATTGCACATGACATGGCATCTTGCTTTTGTACTAACTGCGGAACCATTTCCACCTGTTCGCGTACTGTATCTATCTTAATTGCCACATACTCCTTCATTTCTACACGAACACGTTGAGTAGATTCCTCACATTGAGCTTTAACCAATTCGATTTGTGCAGTTAATTTTCGTTCCGTCTCTTCGGCCTGATCTTTTAGTTCCTTTGTCTTTTCCTCTATCCGCTGCTCTAATTCGGAAAAACTATCATGTAACTGCTGCTTAATCTCAGCTTTCAAATTTTCCTGCCCTTCAGTAACTGAGGCTAATTTTGTGTTCAAATGGTCTTGCCCTTCAGTAACTGCGGCTAATTTCGCGTTAATGTCGGTTTTCAAATTTTCCTGCCCTTCAGTAACTGAGGCTAATTTTGTATTCAAATGGTTTTGCCCTTCAGTAACTGCGGCTAATTTCTCATTTATCATTTGCATCTGTCTCATTATAATTACTAATGGATCTAATCCATGTTGCATCCCTGCTGTTACATCTCCAGCCGTGTCTACCGGGCGTTCTATTGCGCTATCTGTAGCTATCGGTTCTACAACACTTCTTACTACCTCATTATCATCGGTGCTCACAGCTGAAGTCTGTTGCGTGTTGCTCTGCTCTGCTTGACTCATCTTAAACATTGCCCTAGTTAAAACCATATAAACGTTCTACAGTCAAGATTTATATATATCTCCCTTCACACAAGAATACTTTTGTATAGTACTTATACGGTTAAATGCAACTAGGGCAGTTCAATCAAACTACGTCTTGTATGAACACAATTAGTAAATGTTCAAATCTACGTCTACTTCCAGAATACTAGCAAGCTTTAATTAAAATATTATAGATCTGGCCCTTTGTCTGCGCCCTGCGTGCTGTATATCTGTGGATCCAAGTAATTCGACTGCGAGTATTTCTTCTCTTTTTTTTTTTTTTTTTTTTTTTTTTTCAAGTTAGGTTGTCTCGTCGTCGTTCACATGAAACAAAGAACAAAATTATTTTAACAACGTCCAAAAACGTGTCCTGTCACGGTCGCCATTCTAATGCATTCTGATTACTCCTTTATTGTGTGGTTTTGTTTCTGATGAAAGTCTTTGTGTGTGAATGCAGCTTGCCGCTAACTTGGTGTAATGTTTGTCTGTACAGAAGTGTGTCTGTCGTCTTTATCGCTCCTTCACTCTCACACCTGAATCAGTACAGTAAAGTCAGGGCTTCGTGTATTATGATTGGCTGATCTGTAAAAAGACAGACAAACAATTATACTACTGGAGGATTCTCAGCGGCGGTCTTGCTAGAAAAAATCTTTACATTTGTTATTATTATTAAGCGCTGCATTCAGTTGGGAAAATCGATCGTTTGAACAATTCGTTCAGTTTACGACAGATCTAATATTTCAGATGTGGACGAAGCCTTTTTGGACGATTTATAAAACTCATAGATTGCAGGTTCTCTTCGTCACAGCTGAAACTTCCCAATTAATTACAGGCCTAGACAATCATCAATGATTCATACAGAGAACTCATTCTTCATTCACTCTGTAATAAAATGGTCACAAACCTTATTTCTGATGAAAGATGTATATTGAATCCTTGTTAATTACAGGTTCCGTTTCCGTGTATTTTAAGTCTCAGGAAATTTACCTTTTTACAGGTTTATCATTTCTTTATCTACCCCGCTATCGGCACAAATTTCCCTTGTTCGCTTTAGTGCGAAGAAGAGTACCTAAACTTCTTTAGGAATCCAAAAATCCTCCCACCGATATTTCCGAAACTGTTCCCTTCTCTCCCTTTCTCGATACTATAATAACCATGGAGTATACATATCTGTACCTCTGTTGTTCCAGAGAATAAACGTACTAGAAAAATACCTTGGCGTCGACTAGCTGTCGGCGCATATTTTACTAGAAAAATCTAATCCGATACTTTTCAAACGTAAATAAATGTAGATGATTTGATTGATCACTATTAATTAGTGCGTGGTAGAGGGTAATTTTCCGTGGGGATATTACACCAGGCCTCGTCAATCGACATCGGTACCTCTCCTCTGTGTAGTACTCCGTGAAGAATGTGCTTCCATTCCCCAAGAAACCTTCCACCACCTGATTGAACATATGGCTGCGAGAGTGTAAGCTGTCATCAAGGCTAAGGGTGGGCTAACTCCATACTGAATCCCAGCATTACCGATGGAGGGGGCCATGATCTTGTAAGTCATCAGCCCGGTTTCCGGATACTTTTTATCACATAGCTTATGATTTTTATGTGTGGTGTCCGTTATTTTGGACATATCCGTAAGAACAGACACCACACATTCATATAATTGATTCGCCTTTAGCGGGAAATGAATTAACCACCTTCTTTGCGGGTGCAAAAATACGTTCGATCTCTTGTGGACATGTCAGAATATCGAGCATGGGCGGGGACTGTTGACAGGCGCTGATAGATGGGAATATAAGTCAGTTGAGGGGCGGACTGAGCTAATCCGTTCAACTGCGGCAAACACTGTGTCCAGGTGGAGCAGTGGTTAACGCAACTGCGTTATAAGCAGGAGAGCCCAGGTTCCAATCCCAGTGTGGCACACATTTTCACTGATCGCCGCTGATTCTGCTTAATGTCTCGATGCATCTGACATCAATAGTCCCTTCTCTTTTCTTTCCCTTTTCCCCCCTCCACCTTCAGTTTATCTAACACAAAGATTGTCTCAAAATAAAAAAGGTCATCTGAAAGCCGGCTAGCAAATACCAATAGATTCCAAAGAAGTTTTTCTTCCAACAGGGAATGTCCTCCGGGTTTGAAAGTCGTAAAAAACCCTGCAGCTGACACCAGAAACAATACATCATAGTGCATTAATAACAGGACACTGCTAATGGCTGGGTGACTCTCCGGTGGCAGTTTCCGCAAGCCTTGCGTCTGATGTGGGAGTCTGAGCAAACCCTAACGATTCCTTGTATTGTACCTGCAACCTGGTGCTTCTGCTTTCTCAGAACTGCCGCCTTTAAGAGGGCCTGCAGTGTGTCTCTGCCCATACAGAGGCTACAAAAACATTTCAAAGGATTTCACTCAACTGTGAGAAAGACCCGTCACATCCAGTTATCCAGTGCAACTAGATACCGAGGGATGCAACACACAGTCACTTTCAACCCACTATTAAAAGATGTTACCATCCTAATAACTTCCTATTTAGGTAGTAGTACGCCAAATGCTCACATACTCATGATTTGCATTAATTAAAATTCAAGAAGGAGAGCCCTCAGGACTTTCTGTCTTTCGAAATCATTGAGTCAATTAGGCAAACACACACTTTACCTCATTTTACTACAAGTATTATATATAATATTTGTATTAAAAAAACCATAAATATGTGTTTACCCAACTGAGTTCTTTACTTTTTGGTTAATTTTAAGATAATTTTGTTAACAGCTTTGTGATAATTATTAGCAGTTACACATTTATTTTGCTATGTATTATAAATTAATTGAGGTTGACATAAAGCATAAGTTTTTTCCAGTGGATTGCTGTGGTAAATTTAACCTCATCCAAGTTCTCCAACTCTCATACTCATCATAACTCAGTTCATCATTAGTCTGTCAACAGATATAACCTTAAACCTCTTATGATTATCCAACTGTAGCTACTGAAATGGTCGCTCATTTTTCGCTTAATTCATGAGATGTCGATACATGATTACAACAAATTATATCAAACGTTAGTCGTTTAAATGTTCAAACAAATCTCATTTGACTCCAGTACGTGTTTCATCCAAGACGTTAATGTATATTTTACTTATTGGAGGGCACTCACAGCATCATATAAAGTTTGCGTGCAGAAAAATTACTATCGTAATTTCTCATCTTTCAAAAACATACGAGGGTTGACTGAAAAGTACTTTCTCCACCGTAACTCTTCAGCAATTGGCCCCATTGGTATGCGGCAGATACTGGCTTGTCCCTTAGCCTCTTCTCTATAGCTCCAGTTGGCGGGAAGCCTTAGCACTGAACGGTTGTGTTGTTACAGTGTAAAGTATGGAACCCTGCGCAGACGGTCGGTCAATGCGATTTAAGCAACGTGCAGTCATTGAATTCTTGGCAGCAGAAGGTGTCACCCCAATGGAGATTCATCATAGAATGAAAGCAGTTTATGGTGATTGTGTTGATGTGAGTACTGTGCGTCGTTGGGTGAGTAAGTTTAAAGATGTTGAGGCGGGAACCTGAGTCGGAGTTGGACGGCCTGTGACAGCAACCACCGGGTTTCACAAGCAAAATGTTGACATATTGATTCAGGACGATCGGCGTATCACTAAAGAGAAATTGCAAGCACAATCGGCATTTCACAAGAACGTGTGAGTTACATTATTGCTTCGCTTGGCTATCGGAAGAAAAAAATAGTTCAAATGGCTCTGAGCACTATGGGACTTAACATCTGTGGTCATCAGTCCCCTAGAACTTAGAAGTACTTAAACCTAACTAACCTAAGGACATCACACACATCCATGCCCGAGGCAGGATTCGAACCTGCGACCGTAGCAGTCGCACTGTTCCGGACTGAGCGCCTAGAACCGCTAGACCACCGCGGGCTATCGGAAGATCTGTGCATGATTTGTATCCCGGATGCTGACTCCTGAAATGAAAGTTCACAGACTTGAAATTTGCCAGGAACTCCTCTCGCGTTACGAGAATGAAGGTGACGCGTTTCTCCATTCAATTGTGACAGGAGACGAAACGTGGGTACACCATTACGACCCAGAGGCGAAACGTCAGTCTATGGAATATAGACTCAAAGACTTGACTGAGAAAAAGGAATTCAAAACGTAGCCCTTAGCTGGAAAAATCATGGCCACAGTGTACTGGGGAGCAGATGGTGTTATCCATGTTGACTTTCTTGATTGTGGAACAACAATAAATTCAGAGCGTTAGATCACAACGCTTCGAACTCTGAAACGACGGCTAACAAGGGTACGAGAGGAAAGGGGAAATGTTTTCCTGCAGCATGACGTTGCAAAACCACACACTTCACGTTTCACCACAGCAGAACTTCAGAGACTGAATCTCACCACCGCACGTCATCCTCCATACAGTTCAAATTAGCACCGTCTGATTTCCATCTGTTCCCGATAATGAAAAACGATCTGCGGGGACATCATTATGCTTCTGATGAGGACATTGAGAGGACTATGAGACTGTAGTTGCGGAAACAGAGTGTCGACTTCTTCCGTGACTGCTTCAGAAAACTTGTTCATAGTTGGCAGAAATGTGTCCAATTGGCTGGTGATTATGTGAAAAAGTTAATATTGGTAATTAAAGATCACATTCTAAGGATTCTTTCTGCGTGTGATTTATTAAAATATTCCCATCCAAACCCAATTAACGAAAGTGGAGGCATTACTTTTCATTCAGCTGTCATAAATTGTTGCTAGTGTTTCCCATCTTTCACTCCTTAGGAAGCTCCGTTACACCACAGACTATTCAGTCAAATTTGCATCGTCCCAAACATCTCATATGTGTTGCATGACTGTACATAATAAAAATACATACTCCCTCGGCTGAGCTACATGCTATTAACCATTTATTTTCTTTATCTTATCTACATCCATTTTCACATTGAGATACGATAAATTCCCCATATTTTTTGTATCAAGGATTTCCATCAAATTGTCCACATTTCCATATCTCTCTTCAACATGCGTCACTAGTTACCATAAATTACACTTCCATGGCCTTCAGAGGCATCTTCTGCATTACGTTAGTCCCACTTAAGCATCCTACTCAAACCTCCTAGCAAACTAACTTCAGCCGGTCTTTGTGACCGAGCGGTTCTAGGCGCTTCAGTCTGGAACCGCGCTGCTGCTACGATCGCAGGTTAGAATCCTGCCTCGGTCATGGATGTGTGTGATTTCCTTAGCTTGGTTAGATTTAAGTAGTTGTAAGTCCTAGGGGACTGATGACCTCAGATGTTAAGTCCAATAGTGCTCAGAGCATTTTTTTTTCAAACAAACTTCATTAATATATTATAAAAGAAACAATCACATGTATACAAGGTGTCTCTCCTAAGAGTCATTAGGAACATTTTGTCTGGTATTTGAGAAGATACCTGCAATTTCGTTTTTGCATGGTGTAGCTGGAGTCACCCCAAGCAGTCAGTACCCATCACGTCTTTCATGCGAAGCGCTGTGCCGACGCAAAGCATCGGTTTGTTTCCTAGTAGAAAAAAAATGAATTTTAATGAGGTATTTTATATGCCCATTAGATATAACGGTGCCACGTTATTTTAGGGCCATATTCGTTTTAGCGATATGTATTAACGGGGACTGTAAAACAGGAGCAATATACCAACAATCCGGCAGCGACCCAGTAGCGCTAAATGCTTTGTGCCAGCAGTCAATATGGGCCCGGGTAGCCGTGTCACTGCTGGATTACTGGCTATTCTTCGAATTTTAGTGTCCCTGTTAATATATACCGGTAGTACAAATATCACACCAGACTAATCTGGGACAGATCCGTTGAAAGGGCATGTAAAATTGCGCTTTAGAACTCATTTTCCTTGTAGCGTAAAACAAGCAGACGCTTTCCGTCGACACTGGGCGTTGCATGAAAGACATGATAAGCACTATGTGTTTGATCTGACTCATCCTACATAATACAAGAAACGAAATTTTAAGTATCGGTTGAAACACCAGAAAAAATGTGCCTGATCACCCATTGACAGCTATACCCTGCGGGCTTTCAATAATAAATGACATGATGAGTGTGATGCCCCTCAACTACGTAGCCTCAAACGGAAAGTAGAAATATTAAAAGTTTTGGCTCGTTTCGTTGCCTGGGGGCTGGGATATGTAGTTGCCGCATTACAAGCCAAATACTGCCGAATCTACAGTATACAATATGAATATAGACATGAATCGAACGGTCGAAGGTACCTACCACTCAGCAATTGCGAATGTAATGCAGAAATTTATAAATGAAGATTGCGATTAAATAAAATCTGCAGGTATTATCTTAACGACTTTAAATGATGAGCACGATAGTAGAAGTACTGTTGAGAATGTGGTATATTTCTGCAAAACACTTATTTGTGTCGATCGTCCAGAAATTAAATAAAATATAAGTTGAATAACAGGGAAACAATAGATTCGTACTGCACGTAATTAGTTGCGACTAACAACATAGTTCGCGAGATATTCACTTCTGAATGCACACTACGCCTTCAGTGTAGAAGCCACGGATATGTCACAAGTGCACAAGTCGGTACTCCAAAGTATTTCTATCTGCTGTGGCCACGCTCAAACTGCTCCACAGTCTCCAATTCTCTGCCACAACCATGTGTCTGTCGCGCCGTCACGTCCACCACTTCCTCGTGTCCTGTGCGACTTACCATCACGCTGTCCTGTTCAGAACTCCCCTGTCCTCTCTCGGAACGATGCTCTTGTCCCACTTCCATCGAGTCTCCCCATTCACGAGCGCTGTGATTGGCTAGAGCGCTCTCTCCATGTCTCCAAGCCAATTCATACTTATAAACGTATTGAAACACATACAAAACGCTGGATTTACACTTAAGCAACTTGAAATTAAATAACTATTACTGTGGCTGGACCATAAATAAACTCTAACACACATTATTAAATACACAAACAAAGTAAATAGATATATATCAAAGGAATACCAAGCAAAAGTAGGCCAATAGCCTAACGTCTCTGTGCTTTCTAAACCACAGTAAATAATTGACCAATTTTTCATGAATAGCGTATGTCAGATATAAACAAAGACATAGATGAACAAATATATTTATAAGCATGCTGCTGTTGTTTTTCGTGTAACCGTGGAGTACTTATGACCTGACACGATCGATAGTAATTGGCCACTTTGACCTCCAATAACTCATGTACTATTCACGTTACATGCCTGCAATTCATACCAGTTTAGGTTTACACTAATATCTTTCTAAAAAACACGTCGATTGATGAAATCGGATGAAGCGTTTAGGTTTTGTAAATTCCTTGCTGGATGTTACTTGTGTAATTTACCTTCACATACTAAACTTTAAACTAATAAAGATATTGAGAATCTGATTACACCATCAGAATCGTAGCGGAAATAATAGTAATGCACATGTTTCATTTTGAGGTATCATGATTTATCTGGCTACTATTAATTTCTATACGAACTCTGAAATGTCTGCCATGGTGGTTTCACAAAGTCCGCCATCTTTGGCACTCTCGGCATGCAAGTCTCGGGCTGGACCCCTCTTGCTTCGGTCAACGTCCGGCACCACGTGGTCGGCCTGCCGAGCGGCCCGTGCGGCCACGCCAGCTTCGAACTTAGAATATATTCAGGGGGCCACAATTCTCCTGTTACGTCACACATCTCAGCTTACTAACATTCTGGCTTGCCAGAATGTTCATATGTAGCACCCTGCAGTTCATTCAAGTACATATAAAACGAATTTCAAACAACAGATTTAAGTGAGTAAAACGCCATGCCAGTAGTTTTTACAAGATTTTTGTAGTGGTGTGGGAGCAGCATGAATTTCCAAATAATTTAAACTACCACAAATTATTAACGAAATGGCATATTCAATAAACGCCTGCGTTTCAGTTATGGATAAATATTTTTTTTGGACAAGAAATAAAATTTTTAAATGCACTTTTACTTATGTACGATTTGGAAACCACTTCTTGTGCCATTGACTCAGCGCTTAGGTGCCTTCTTGCACAAATTTTTTCCGTCGCACTACACACGGTTCAAATGGCTCTGAGCACTATGGGACTCAACATCTTAGGTCATAAGTCCCCTAGAACTTAGAACTACTTAAACCTAACTAACCTAAGGACATCACACACACCCATGCCCGAGGCAGGATTCGAACCTGCGACCGTAGCAGTCCAGCGGTTCCGGACTGCGTCGCCAGAACCGCTAGACCACCGCGGCCGGCCTCACTACACACGCTCACATGGCTTTTCGCACGAAGTATTGATCAGCTCACATCAGTCTTTTCACCAAGTGCCTCGCAGAAATCGTGTCTGCCTCTGAATTCCGAGTTCCACGGTATATCGTGACAAATCTGTCTACAACGAACACCAAAAGTAGAAACCTGTCAACAAACCGTTTTCCAAAACCAACCAAGATCCTCGCTCAAGACTCCCTCCAGTGGAAAACGATTCTTTAGGAACAAAGTCACAAGGCAAAGGACTGAATCACAGTAGACTTAAATTCCCATAAGTTCTGTTTAATTGACTTCAATCAATCCTTGCTAACTCCACGCACCAAAAATTGTGTGCAAATACAATTACAATTTTCATACCCTTTAGATTGACCACTAATTTCTTTGCCACACTCTTATACAAAGCATAAATCAATACATATTTTACTTAAATCAAAGAGGTCACTGACCTCCACAAACCCTCAGTGCCGGAGCTGCCCCCTCTTGAGCACGTAGAGTGTCACAATAAACTAACAAATTACTAATGAATCCCCAAGGAAAATAAATACAACAATCCCTCCGAAATTACTGCCACTAATTACAAATTAGAACAACTTTTCGTTTCTTCCCTCTGTTCCAATTCTAGCGTACACACATCCGGTTCTATCCATCCCTCAATCTCATGTTCATCGCAAAATTATTCATTAAATATTTCCTTCGCTCCAAATTCATGCCTTCCCTTTTATAAACCCGTAGTAATTTTAAACTTTTCTCGTTTCCACAGATGCGGTGGCAACGACCTGAACGTTCTACTGTACCAACGCCAATAAAACGAAAATCACACTCCTCCTTCATATACCAATTCGTACGAGCTTCATTACACAAACTATCGCCTTACACACTACTTAGTTCCCCCTTTCTAAGTTTCCTATTAGTTCTTCCACACATTTCGCCGATTCACTACCCACAGCATCCACAACTTAACTGCTTTTCCCCTCCAAAATATCGACACTTCCAGCTTCAATGAAATTACACATCAACTCACTGTTAAACACTTTATCTTCCTGAAATAATACATCGAGGCCTAAGCCATCATCACCATAAATATTCATCTCATCATCCTTATCTGCTGATACAGCATATAAATCACTATAAATTCACATCAGAAACCTTACTTTCCCTCGTCGACAAATAGCTGTACGTGAATCGTACTTGCCGGCCGCGGTGGCCGTGCGGTTCTGGCGCTGCAGTCTGGAGCCGCGGAACTGCTACGGTCGCAGGTTCGAATCCTGCCTCGGGCATCGATGTGTGTGATGTCCGTTGGTTAGTTAGGTTTAAGTAGTTCTAAGTTCTAGGGGACTGATGACCTAAGATGTTAAGTCCCATAGTGCTCAGAGCCATTTGAACCATTTTTTTTGAATCGTACTCAACTTAATCTTCCGCCGCTACATGACACAATTTGCTGCTAACGTACGTTCACACTTTCACACTGTCGTCGTCGTCCCCCCCCCCCCCCCCCCCTCCCAGATTGTCAGTCCGAACGGCCCGGGTTCGGTTCCCGGCTGGGTCGGAGATTCCCTCATCTCACTGACTTGGTGTTGTGTTATCCTAATCATCATCATTTCATCCCCATCGACGCCCAAGTCGCCGAAGTGGCGTCAAATCGGATAACTTGCACCCGGCGAACGGTCTACCCGACGGGAGGCCCTAGTCACACAATATTTTATTTATTTACTTTCACACTACGACAAACGTTTTAGATTCACACATTCATCAATAAGTTTCGATTCACCTTCATTCTTGACCAGAAACGCGTAAATTCCTTCTTCCAATGTATCAATACCAGTAGCTTTAACTTCATTACATAAACTACTCTGTTCCTTTAAACAGAAATCATCTACATCCGCAGATATATTTTTGACTTCAGCTGCTGGCGATACCAATGCTAAGCCTCCCTTAGTAACATTGACGCTTTCTGCCAAAACACAATCATCTTTACATGCAGCTGGCGAGACCAAAGCTACGACGCCTTCACTAACATCGACGCTATTCGCCGACTCACAAATACTTGCTACTACACCTTCCTTAATGCAATTACTACTTTTTGCTAATACCTCTTCAGAACTTTCCACACAATTTGCTTTCACAAAATTCATCTCCTCTTTAACTTCTTTTTGAGCCAGTGAATCTTTCCATTTATCACCATTCACACACTCATTCATTACACATTCATAACTTACATCAATTGCTTTTTCAAAGTTACCCCCAATTTTTTCAGCTTCCTCTTTCACAGCGGAACCTATTTCAGTTCGCATTGTCCCATATCAGTCCGAATTGTATCTGTAACTGTTTGAATTGTACTGATATTATTTACCATTGTATTCATATTATTTCCAAATCCCTGTTTCATATGCATTAGCCGAGACATCATACCTCCCCCACATTCATTCCCCTTGTCTGAATCCCTACTAGTTACATTTTCGCGCTCTGATTTCGGACTAACGGGCTCACTTCCGTTTTCAGAAATACACATACTACGTGACAGTTTTATATTGGCGAGATCTATAAGTGGAGCCTGAACTTCAGAGTTAAACACTATTTCACTATTTGCGCAGGCACTAATCTGATTTGAGAAGGTTCCCACTGCCATGGTGCTGCCGTCATTTGTATTGGAAGTCGACATTGAAGACTACCCTGGAGTACTTGAAGAAGCTGCCGGCGTACTGCTGTTGATCTGAGTGCGCCACTGGATAAAGTCGCCTGATGTAGTTGTAGCTGCTACCGCGTTTTCCAACCGTCTCCGATACCGTTGTCCGTTAAACGCGCTAACCGCCACTGTTCGCTGCACTCAACTTATTAAGCCTCTGAGCCCCCACGTATGAAAATTACTGCGTAATTTCATTATTTCCAGGCACCTATTTGCGGAAAAAAACGATCTCACATTGTGTTTTGTGAGAGGCACACTACAGAAATCTATTGGTTTTGCAAAGGTTTTTACACTTCGCATAGTACGCTGAATAACAGAGAGCAAAGGAATTACCACTTTGCAGGACACAAATCCCAGACGAGCCCCCAATTGTGGGCTTTCAATAAAAAATGAAATGATGAGTGTGGTGGTCCTCAACAACGTACCCTCAGACTCAAAGTTGAAATATTAAAAGTTTTGGCTGGTTGCGTTGTCCAGGGGCTGGGATAAGTAGCTGCAGCATTGCAATCCAAATATTGCTGAGTCTACAGTATACAATACGAATAAACACATGAATTGAGTGGTCGAACGTTCCTATCACTCTGCAATTGCGAATGTAATGTAGAAATTTATAAATTAAAGATTGCAATTGAATAAAATCTGCAGTTACTATCTTGTTGTTGTTGTGGTCTTCAGTCCTGAGACTGGTTTGATGCAGCTCTCCATGCTACTCTATCCTGTGCAAGCTTCTTCATCTCCCAGTACCTACTGCAACCTACATCCTTCTGTATCTGCTTAGTGTATACATGTCTTGGTCTCCCTCTACGATTTTTTACCCTCCACGCTGGCCTCCAGTATTAAATTTGTGATCCCCTGATGCCTCAGAACATGTCCTACCAAGCGGTCCCTCCTTCTAGTCAAGTTGTGCCACAAACTCCTCTTCTCCCCAATTCTATTCAATAACTCGTCATTAGTTATGTGAGCTACCCATTTAATCTTCAGCATTCTTCTGTAGCACCACATTTCGAAAGCTTCTATTCTTTTCCTGTCCAAACTATTTATCGTCCATGTTTCACTTCCATACATGGCTACACTCCATACAAATACTTTCAGAAACGACTTCCTGACATTTAAAACTATGCTCGATGTTAACAAATTTCTCTTCTTCAGAAACGCTTTCCTTGCCATTGTCAGTCTACATTTTATATCCTCTCTACTTCGACCATCATCAGTTATTTTGCTCCCCAAATAGCAAAAATCATTTGACTACTTAAAGCGTCTCATTTCCTAATCAAATTCCCTCAGCATCACCCGATTTAATTCGACTACATTCCATTATTCTCCTTTTTATTTTGTTGATGTTCATCTTATATGCTCCTTTCAAGACACTGTCCATTCCGTCAGCTGCTCTTCCAGGTCCTTTGCTGTCTCTGATAGAATTACAATGTCATCGGCGAACTCAAAGTTTTTATTTCTTGTCCTACTCCGAATTTTTCTTTTGTTTCCTTTACTGCTTGCTCACCCTGTCTCACTCCCTTACCTACCACTGCTTCCCTTTCATGGCCTTATAAAACTGCCATCTGGTTTATGTACAAATTGTAAACAGCCTTTCGCTCCCTGTATTGTACCCCAACCACCTTCAGAATTTGAAAGAGAGTATTCCGGTCAACATTGCTTTCTCCAAATCTGCAAATGCTAGAAACATAGGTTCGCCTTTCATTAATCTATTTTCTAAGATAAGTCACAGGGTCAGTATTGCCTCACGTGTTCCAACATTTCTATAGGATCCAAACTGACCTTCCCTGAGATCGGCTTCTACCAGTTTTTCCATTCGTCTGTAAATAATTCGTGTTAGTATTTTGCAGCTGTGAGTTATTAAACTGATAGTTCGGTAATTTTCACATCTCTCAACACCTGCTTTCTTTGGGATGGGAATTATTATATTCTTCTTGAAGTCTGACGGTATCTTGCTCACCAGATGGTAGTGTTTTGTCAGGGCTGGCATTCCCAAAGCTATCAGTAGTTCTAATAGAATGTTGTCTACTCCCGGGGACTTGTTTCGACTTAGGTCTGTCAGTGCTCTGTCAAGCTCTTCACGCAGTATCATATCTCCCATTTCATCTTCATCTACAACCTCTTACATTTCTATAATCTTGTCCTCAAGAACGTCGCCCTAGTATAGACCCTCTATATATTCCTTCCACCTTTCTCCTTTCCTTTCTTTGCTTGTAACTGGGTATCCATCTGAGCTCTTGATATTCATACACCTAGTGATATAAGCCTCTACATCCTTACATTTTTCCTCTAGCCATGCCTGCTTAACCATTTTGCACCTCATGTCGATCTCATTTTTGAGACGTTTGTATTCCTTTTTGCCTGCTTCATTTACTGCATTTTTGAATTTTCTCCTTTCATCAATTAAATTCAATACCTCATCTGTTATCCAAGGAATTCTATTAGCCCTCGTCTTTTTACCAACTTGATCTTCTGCTGCCTTCACTATTTCATCTCTGAGAGCAATCCATTCTTCATCTACTGTATTTCTTTCCCCCATTTTTGTCAATCGTTCACTAATGCTCTCCCTGAAACTCTCTTTGTCAGTTTTTCCAGGTCCCATCTCCTTAAATTCCCACCTTTTTGCAGTTCCTTTAGTTTTAATCTACAGTTCATAACCAATAGAATGTGGTCAGAGTCTACATCTGCAACTGAAAACGTCTTATAATTTAAAACCTGGTTCCTTAATCTCTGTCTAACCGTTATAAAATCTATCTGTAACCTTCCAGTATCTTCAGGATTCTTCCATGTATACAACCTTCTTTCATGATTCTTGAACCAAGTGTTAGCTATGATTAAGTTTTGCTCTGTGCAAAATTCTACCTGCCGGCGTCCTCTTTCATTTCTTTCCCCCAATCCATATTCACCTACTACGTTTCCTTCTCTTCCTTTTCCTACTATCGAGTTCCAGTCAGACATGGCTATTAAATTTACGTCTCCCTTCACTATCTTAATAATTTATTTTCTCTCATCATACATTTCATCAATTTCTTCGTCATCTGCAGAGCTAGTTGGCATATAAACTTTTACTACTTTGGTAGGCGTTGGCTTCGTATCTACTTGGCCACAATAATGAGTTCACTATGCTGTTTGTAGTAGCTTGCTTACATACCAATTATTTTTATTCATTATTAAACGTACGCCTGTATTATCCCAATTTGATTTTGTATTTATAGCCCTGTATTCACCTGACCAGAAATCTTGTTCCTCCTGCCACCGAACTTCTCTAATTCCTACTATACCTAACTTTAACCTATCTGTTTTCCGTATGAAATTTTCTAACCTACTTGCCCGATTAAGGGATTTGACATTCCACGCTCCGACCGATAGAACGCCAGTTTTCTGTCTCCTGATAACAACGTCCTCCTGAGTAGTCCCCAACCCCAAGATACGGATGGGGGCTATTTCGCCTCCAGAATATTTTACCTAAGAGGACGCCATCATCATTTAACCATACAATAAATCTGCATGCCCTCGGTAAAAATTACAGCTGTAGTGTCCCCTTGCTTTCATACAATCACAGTACCAGCACAGCAAGGCTGTTTTGGTTAGTGTTACAAGGCCAGATCAGTCAATCATCCAGACTGTTTCCCCTGCAACTACTGAAAAAGCTGCTGCCCCTCTTCAGGAACGACACGTTTGTATGGCCTCTCAGCAGGTACCCCTCCATTGTGGTTGCACCTGCGGTACGGCTATCTGTACCACTGAGGCATGCAAGCCTCCCCACCGACGGCAAAGTCCATGGTTCATGAATTTAAATGATGATTACGATAGTAGAAGTACTTTTGAGAATGTGCTATATTTCTGAAAAATACTTATTTGTGTCGATCGTCCAGCAATTAAATAAAATATAAATTGAATAACAGGGAAACAGAAGATTCTTATAGCACGTAATTAGTTGCGAACAACAACATAGTTCGCGAGATATTCACTTCTGAATGCACACTACGCCTTCACTGTAGAAGCCACGGGTATGTCACAAGTATACAAGTCGGTACTCCAAAGCATTTCTCTCTGCTGTGACCACGCTCAAACTGCTCCACAGTCTCCAATTCTCTGCCACGACCATGTGTCTGTCGCGCCGTCACGTCCACCACTTCCCCATGTCCTGTGGGACTGTCCCTCACTCCGCCCTGTTCAGAACTCCCCTGTCCTCTCTCGGAACGATGCTCTTGTCCCACTTCCATCGAGTCTCCCCATTCACGAGCTCTGTGATTGGCTAGAGCGCTCTCTCCATGTCTCCAAGCCAATGCATACTTATAAACGTATTGAAACACATACAAAACGCTGGATTTACACTTAAGCAACTTGAAATTAAATAACTATTACTGTGGCTGGACCATAAACAAACTCTAACACACATTATTAAATACACAAACAAAGTAAATAGATATATACCAAAGGAATACCAAGCAAAAGTAGTCCAGTAGCCTAAAGTCTTTGTGTTATCTAAAATACAGTAAATAATTGACCAATTTCTTCATGAAAAGCGTATGTCGGATATAAACAAAGACATAGATGAATAAATATATTTATAAGCGATCGATAGTAATTGGACACTTTGACCTCCAATAACTTATGTACTATTCAAGTTACATGCCTGCAATTCATACCAATTTAGGTTTACACTAATAGCTTTCTAGAGACACGTCGATCGTCGAAATCGGATGAAGCGTTAAGATTTTGGAAATTCGCAGCTGGGTGTTACTTGTATAATTTATCATCAGAAACTAAACTTTAAACTAACAAAGATAATGAAAATCTGATTAAACCATCAGAATCGTCTTGCAAATAATAATAACGTACATGTTTCTTTTTGAGGGACCATGGTTCATCTGGTTACTATTAATTTTCATACGATCTTTGAAATGTCTGCAATGATGGTTTCACAAAATCCGCCATCCTTGGTACTCTCGGCATACAAGTCTCTTTCATCGACACAGTGTCATCATGGAATTCCCGTCCACGCGCTCAGGCTGGACCCCTCTTGCTTCGGCCAACGTCCGTCACCACGTGGTCGGGCTGCCGAGCGGCCACCTCCCCCCCCCCCCCCCTCTCCCTAGCAGTCGTTGCGGCCACGCCAACTTGGAACTTAGAATATTTCCAGGGCCCACAATTCGCCCGTTACCTCACAACCCCAAAGAAAAATCCACAAGTTCTTTCAGATGCCGGAATCACCTAATTCTTAGGTGATAAAAGGATACTGTTTCTAATTAAAGTTGTTACTTCCAACATTCTACACCATATACTTCCTTCATAGCTAATTAATTCAAACTATTCAGTGCTAGGTGGTTTGATCAATCCACATTACAAGACATAACGACTTACAGCATCTCCAGGGTATAACCAATTCTACAGCAAATACCTATGAGTCTTGATGTATGTAGCTTCTCACTTTAGATCACACTAATTCCATCTTCTGAAGAAAGTTCTCATTCAGCAAAATCTAGGTATTTTTCGTATCATTATGGATACACTTCCGCTATATTCTTACTTTTTACAATATTATTATTTGAATTTCTATTTCACCTCTCATCCCCCTTTTTTTCTCCCTTTTGCAGATGAATTTCCCTTTTATCCTTTTCTGCCATACTGCTGCGTATTATTATTTTCATCTAAACAAACGATGTCTACTACAGAGTGTCCCAGATAAAACTGGGATGCCTCACATACTAGTTAATCGCTTCTAATCAAATTGCTTGTGAAGTAGTCTTACTGCTTCGAAAATTAGATACATTCCATTTCATCGGAAAGTTAAGTGCAACTGTGTGTGCATCCGCCAGTTGTGAGAAGCTCGTATTGTTGGGTTGTTGGAGAAACGGGGCAGTTCGCATTAGAACAACGAATCGAGATTGTGAAGTGTTACGTAAATAGAGGCTCCATCAAGGAATATACTGGCAGAAGTAAAGTTGTGAGGACGGAACCTGAGTCGTGCTTCGGTAGCTTAGATGGTAGAGCACTTGCCCATGAAAGGCAAAGGTCCCGAGTTCGAGTCTCGATCCGGCACACAGTTCAATCTGCCAGGAATTTTCAGGTAACTACATGTTTTTTAACGTTACTAATACCTATTCATTATGTGGGACACCCTGTATTATCTAACCGCTTTGTCCCTCTAGCACCACTATTCATCTTCACCATTATTCTCCTTTTTTTGCAGCTTTCATAACCATCTATGTGTACCTTCCACGTCAGTAACACTTAACGAGTCTTTTCCTCAATCACTAACACCATCACATCACCTCTTAATGACCTCAGTAGCGCTCACCGTCTTAGCTATTTTCCATGCAGTCTTATCTGTTTTCATTTCCTCAGAATATGCTTTCCAGTTCTCTCCGGATTTAAATTCTGCTTGCAGTTACTACATGTACTACCGTTGATTTTACATCCTTAAATGATCCTACCACTTCATGAATAGTTTCCATCCCTAATGTTCATTCACTTTCTCCCTTGAAAATGTGTCTCCGTCCACTGTCCCTCATAAAAGGCACTACAGTTGTATCACCGAATTCATGAATTAATTTTACTGGCTTCTTTATAACAAATCACTGACATATCTGAAGTTTTCTCTGACTTTCAGTTTTGTTTTTTGGTCGGAAGATGGGTTGACAGTAGAGGAACTACACTGACAAATACATATTATAGCAGCTGAATAGGGGGCAATGCAGAAACCTAAGCACTGTAACGGCTCAGAGCCTTGCATTCGGGACACACATAGACATCAGAGAGCAATGAATCCCTTGGGATAACGGAATGATGTAGTCCTAATTTCTGGGCCAGCAATATTGACAGTCTCGCTTTTCTCTTTCATTTTATAATAATAACCTTCTGATACAGCATTAATTTTATTTCCTATGTGTAATAAAGTCTTCAAGAGCTCACCCACTATTTCATAATAAATGAATAAGTGGTTCTTTTTTACTTCATGAACCAAGGACTGCTCTTTTTCTAATAATTAAGCACTAATGTGCTGTCCCATGCCACAGTCAGCTATACCCAGCTTATCGGCTGCTCCACTTTCGTGTATGGTCAGCAGATTTCCCAGTCTGTCCGACAGATTCGGACTGCAACATTGTTTCAGATGTTCTACCACTATTACTCTGCCCGTGAGAGACTCTCTGTCGGTATATTCAGCGTACTAACACTCTGTAATCATCCTATGTAAACTCAGTAAGTGGGTCAAAACTATCACTTCAGTAGTCACTCAGAGACCCTACTGGCAGCGAAACGGTAGATGACACAGAGAAATGTTATTTTCGGTCTATCCAAATTGTTCCACCATGGAAGATCAGACAATGATTTGTCCTTTCAATGATTGCACGAGCGCCGAAATTGCTGATATTCAGATAAATGATAGCAAAATAGAAAATCGCAAAAAACCATAGGTCATTTTCGTTTCCAGTAAGTGTCGTTCAGCAGATAGACATAATGACTGGCCCATACGACTGACGTCAATTATTGTATGTTTATGGAACATATATATGCTCAGGCATTATGACGATTCTGGAAAGCAAAAAATCTCCTCTATAAAAAATCAACATGGATCTCTCTAACAGAAGTGCTGAGACAGCTCGCTATTTTCATACATGAAATCCACTGCGCTGTAGAAAAACACGCCGAGGTTCGCACTATGTTTCACGATTTCCAAAAGGCATTCAGCACAGTTCCACACTGTCGTTTAGTCAAGAAAATACATGCTTACCGAGTACCAAACGAGATTTGTGACTGGACTCAGAAGTTGCTATTAGATAAGAATCAACAAAATTTTAAGGGACTACATCGACAGAGGTTGGTGATTCGGAGAGCACCCCAAGGGAGAGTTATATGGCCATTGATGTCTACATGTTTACAATTTATATGAATACGCTTTTGGATAATGTCAGAAGCTTGATGAGTCCATTCGAGGACGATGCTACCGTCCACAGGAAGTTTTAGCTGAAGAATACGAACTACAGTAAGAGCTGCAGAATATCGATAACTGCTGCAGGGAGCGACAGCTTCCTCTGAATGTAAATAATTTGCCCATAGGATGCTTGAGAAACACAGAGCGGACAAAACGTTGAACAAGAAAATAATCTTTGCTGATGAGGCGCTCTTTCTGATGAATGGAGTCATGTACGAGCAAAATTGCGGGATTATGGAAACAGAAAACCTTTGTGTAATTAATGAGAAGCCAGCTACCACAGCACAGGTAAGAGGGCTGTGAGTCCAGACGTGTCAATCCGAACTGTGCGAACTGGTTGTTAGCAGTGGGACTACGGCAATGCACACCTCTATTCCGTCCTCCACAAACGCCACAGCATCAATGTGCACAGGTCGACTGGTAATGGCAGAGGTTTACTTAGAAAATGGAACGGCGCGCTGTGGTCTTCAGCAATGAAAGCAGATTCCGCTTGCACGCAAGTGATGGTTGTGTGGGTGTATGTAGTAGCGTGCACTCGTCCAAGAGACACTGGCAGCACCTCAGGCCTTATGGACTTGGGTGCCATAATCTACAACTCTCGTTCACCTTTTGGGTTTCTGGAGGAGACGCTTACCACCGCTCGGTAAATGCAGGATGTTATTAGATCCGTTCTTTTGCCTTTCTTACGGCAGGAAGCTGATGTGTTGTTCCAAAAGGATAATTCTCTCCCACACACTACCCTGAAACCCAACGTGCTCTGCTAGATGTGCGACAACTTTGCTGGCTACCAGAATTTCCGAAATTGTCTCCAATCGAACACGTGTGGAATGTGATGGGACGAGAAGTAACTCGTGCGACCAGCCAACCTACATCTCTGACAGGACTACTTTTTAACATGCAGAGCAGGCGTGGCATAGCGTACCCCAGGACAGTATTCGCCATCTGTATGATTGGCTGGGCGCCAGAATCAGTGCCTGCATTATCGCCTGTGGAGCCAACACCAAAACCTAACAGTGGTTGTAACCTCCTCCTTCGTAATCGGCCGACTGGATTGCGATATAACTGACCGTGATCGCATTTGCCTAATGAAATTGTGCAGTGAGCAAGATTATCGTCACCGAAGGAAAGTAACACCATTTAGTTGGAGGAAAGTGTACAACAGACTCTTCTGTAGGGAGAATCTATTCTAAACTTAAGCTAAATCTTAATGATAATTTTGAAATGTGTGGGATATAGTGCAGTCGCTCAAGTACCACACATGGTAGAAAAGGATACTACGCAATGTTCAGTGCAAAATTTATCGATAATACAAAGGAAACACTGATTAGCTAAAACGGTGATAATTAAACGGTCGCGAGCAAACTAGAACAATGAGCCTCCAAAATCTTAAGAAAGGTAATGGCAAAGAAATTTAAGCAAATAATCACTGACGTGGCAACAGAAGGATGTCACGCTTTTCTACAGCACAACTGTTCACGAGTGGTGTCATCGCTCAGTGGCCGGCGACACCACAGTGGTGTCATGAGCATAGTATCGCGCAAGTGGCCAGCGACAGCACTTTAGTATCTTTTGCATCCTGTTGGTGTTTTGTTTAGGTAACAATAAGTTACACACGTCAACAAGTTTCGTTGTTTTTATAAGTGTTTGTGCCCTTTCATCATGGGAGACGAAAGAGACGATGCGATTATTTACGATGAATACGCGGACGTCTTGGCTGACGTTCCGGGCGATTTGGCCGATTGGGAAAAAGACATTGGATATCAAAAATATGAAAGTAAAGTAGAATCGTGGGAGCATATTGAAATACGTCCAAGAAGAATTCGCGGAACGCTACGGTTGCGAATTAATTCGGAATTCGGAATGAAGCAGACGAAGAAGACAGTGCAAAGTGTTCAGATTTTCATTCACAGAGGACCAATAATAAATTTGAAGGATCTCCGGGTCCAAACACATTTCCCAGAGATAAACAGAGCGTCGAGGATATCGTAGAATTATATATTGAGAACGATCTATTTGGATGTATGAGCAATGGAACCAACAAGTACTACAGTCAATATTGCAATAGAAGGAAACTGGTTTAAAAAAAAAAAGTGCCAAATTTGTCGACGTTACGGAACGCGAACTTAGATAAAGGTCTGGGCTTGCTACCCTTATGGGAACTGTAAAAAAAGCAAGGATCGATGATTATTGGTCAACGAATCCGTTGACAGACACCGATATTTCGCAAGACGATGTCCCACAACCGAGTCAGACAAAAATTATTATTTATACGTTTTCCGGCAACAACAGTATACCGGATAATACCGACCGGTTTTTCAAAATGAAATTCGTAATTGATTACTTTTCCAAAAAGTTTAAAGAAACGTTTAATCTAAGTCAAAACATCTCAACTGATGAAGGAATGATACCGTGGCGTGGACGGTTGAATTTTAAAGTTTACAGTTCGTCGAAAATCACGAAATATGGCATACTCATTCGGAAGTTGTGTGATTCGAGTACGGAATAGATTTCCTCATTCAGGATATATTCCGGCGCTGGACAGCCCTTAGCAAAAACAGTCATGGAACTATTGACATCTTCTTATGCAATGTGGCATCACCTATACATGGATAACTATTATAACAGCTTAGAGTTAACAGAGAAGTTTCTTGAAAAGGAAATTCTAGTTTGTGGAACAATACTGCAACATTGAGGATTTCCGGAAAAATTGAAGCGCTCAAAAGTCAATGTGTTTCAAGCTTGTCATCAACGGAAAGACAAGTGGCTTTTACCTAACAATTTACAATATTTTCATTACAATTACAATTAGAAATAAATACACTATTACATCGATTGCGTGTTAAATACAGTTTCTGTAATAAAGCTTACAGATTCAGAACTAGAAGTACGGTACAAGTTATCAACGGATATTAAACGGCAAACATTTTGGATGGTGCAGAAGATATTTTATCTGCATTTTCGGTATTACTGGTGTTTTGTCATGGATCGATACCTGATACTTCAGAACTGTTGTGCTGCTGATCTGTAAGTGTAAATATTTTATGTAGGCGATATGGTTGCATGGAAACATGAAAAACGATGTACTAGTTTCTTGTGGCAGTGTATATGGGTGGTATCAGCTCAGACATGACCAACAGAACAGGTTCCACCCACACCACATCACCGCTGTTCCCAGAACTCCTGAAGACAGACGTTGGCTGTTGATATTGTATCACAGACACAGTCTCTTTCACTGTTCAGAGATGTCAGTAAACCCTCCCATAGATGCAAACAACAATGCCCGAGCAGCGCCTGTCAAACGGAGGGGGTCAGACAGCCGATCAGTTCCAGTCATTCCACCAGGAATGAGGTACACGGCTCGTATTGTCTGTAATTCAACCATGCCAAGACAGTCAATACTGCGTTTCGATCGCGTCCGCATTGTTACGTTGCGCCAGGAAGGGCTCTCAACAAGGGAAGTGTCCAGGGGTCTCAGAATGAACCAAAGCGATGTTGTTTGGACATGGAGGAGGTACAGAGAGTCAGGAACTGTCGACGATATGCCTCGCTCAGGACACCCAAGAACTACTACTACAGTGGATGACCGCTACCTACGGATTATGGCTCGATGGAACCCTGACAGCAACTCCACGATGTTGAATAATGCTTTCCGTGAAACCACAGAACATCGTGTTATGACTCAAACTGTACGCAATAGGCTGCATGATGTGCAGCTTCACTCCCGACGTCCATGGCAAGGTCCATCCATCTTTGTAACCACGACACCATGCAGCGTGGTACAGATTGGCCCAACAACATGCCGAATGGACCGCTCACGACTGGCATCACGTTCTCTTCAACGACGAGTGTCACATATGCCTTCAACCAGACAATCGTCAGAGACCTGTTTGCAGGGAACCCGATCAGGCTTAACGCCATAGACACAGTGTCCGGCGAGTGCAAAAAGGTGCAGGTTCCCTGCTGTCTTGGGATGGCTTTATGTGGCACCGACGTACGTCACTGGTGGGCATGGAAGGCGCCTTAGCGGCTGTGCGATACGTGAATGCCATCCTACGACCGACAGTGCAACCATGTCGGCAACATACTGGTGAGGCAATCGTCTTCAAGGACGACAATTCGCGCCCCCATCGTGCACATCTTGCGAATGACTTCATTCAGGATAACAACATCGCTAGACTAGAGTGGCCAGCCTGTTCTCCTGACATGAACCCTATCGAACATGCCTGGGATAGACTTAAAAGAGCTGTTTATGGACGATGTGTCCCACCACTCTGAGGGATCTAGGAAGAATCACCAGTGAGGACCAACAGTGCCTTGTGGATAGTATGCCACGACGAATACAGGCATGCATCAATGCAAAAGGACATTATATATATATATATATATATATATATATATATATATATATATATATATATATATATATATATATATATATAGAGCTGTGAGCAATGAGGTAATGAGGTTAATGGACAGGGACGCTGATAGCGTGCGGCAAGTTTTGATTTTGGAGCGGCCATGAAGCGTGTCCGAATGGCCGAGGTGGTTTAGACAATCAATCGCCTTAAGTGGAATTTAAGGGTGCAAGTCCCAGTCTGGCACAAATTTTCAACTTTTAGCACTCACTTTACTTCAATGACTTATTGTGGCTGTTGTCTTATTTACCATATCTTGCATATATACGTCTGGCTGTCTTACACAGTCGTGTCTATTCTGTCTGGCATGTTCGTTTTAAAAATATAATATAAAATTCAGTCTGTCATACATAAATTTCCAGGGTCAGACGTGCACTCTTTGATAATTTTTTGGTTGTGAACTTTAGGTAAGAAAATGCAAAAAGGAAGGAAAGTAAGGAGATGGAAACTGGATAAATTGAAAGAACCAGAGATTACTGAGTGTTTCGCAGGAACCATCAGGCAACATTAGACTGATACACAGGGAGAGAATACAGTAGAACACGAATGAGTAGCTTTTGGTAATGAAATAGCGAAAGTAACAGAAGATCAAGTAAGTATAAAGACAAGATATATTAAAAATCTTTGGATAACACAGGTGGTAGTGATTTTAACTGACGAAAGGAGAAAATATAAAAATGCAGCAAATGAAGCAGGCGATAGCGATTACAGTCGTCTAAGAAATGAGATCGACAGAAAGCACAAAATGGTGAAGCCGGAATGGATAGAGGACAAATCCAATGGTGTAGAAGCATGTACCACTAATGGAATGGTACGTACTGCCTATAGGACTGTTAAGGACGCCTTTGGAGAAAAGAGGTGCAACTTTTGAATACCAACAACTTAAATATCAAGCCAGTACCAACCAAAGAAGGGAAAAGTTGAAACGTGGAAGGAATATATTGGAGGGTGGGGGGGGGGGTGTAGCCTTATATGGAAGTGAAACGCGTTCGGTAACCTTTCAGACAAAAAGAGAATAGAAGCTTTTAGAAAATGGCGCTAGAGAAGAATACTGAAGATTGGATGGGTAGATCGCTTAAATAATGGGGAGGTACTGAGTGTAACTGAAGAGAAAATAAGTTTATGGCACAACTTGACCGAAAGAAGAACTCGGCTGAAAGGACTCGTCCTGAGTCAACAAGGAGTTGTCGGTCTGATACTGGAGGGAGGTGTGGAGTGTAAAAATGTTACAGGGAGACGAAGAAATGAGTACAGCTACCAGGTTAAAATGGATGTGAGTTGCAATATATATCCAGAAGTGAAGAGGCTTGCACAGGACAGACTAACATGGAGAGGTGCATCAAACCAGTCTTTGTACTGCATCCCACGACAACTACAATGAACAAATTAAACATCTGGACACACAATGTTGAAAAAATCTCGTATGTAGAGGTTTAGGTAGAGACAACGTCGTTTTTGATTATAAGTTTGATTTCTTCAAAGCTTGTTACAACTAATAACTTGTTTTGCTAGAATATAATTTTGAAAAGAATTTTTCACCAGAAGTAAACAAACACAAGATTTCATTGTGAATCCTTTTACAATTTAAATGGAAGAAGTGAAAAATATCAAAACTAATTTTTAGAGCCTTCTTGTGAACGCTATTGCAAACTTGAGTTTCCAATAAAAACGTTAAGCAGTTTTCGACTTGACAGAAATCCCGGTATTGTCAGATGGTTCAAATGGCTCTGAGCACTATGGGACTTAGCATCTGAGGTCGTCAGTCCCCTAGAACTTAGAACTACTTAAACCTAACTAACCTAAGGACATCACACACATCCAAGCCCGAGGCAAGATTCGAACCTGCGACAGTAGCGTTAGCGCGGTTCCAGACTGAAGCGCCTAGAACCGCTTGGCCACACCGGACGGCTCGGTATTGTCGGATTTAGCAGTGACAGTTCTTCTGGCTACAACGTAATTATGTGAACTGTTATTTTCAGAAAATGTACCCACTAAATCAAAGGTCCTTAGAACATAGATTGAGCCATGATACCAGTAGTGATGGGCGTTATGTTGAACTATTGTGCCAGAAGAAGCAGTCACATCCATCACATTCTAGGTAGCTTTATTTTTTTTCAGCCTTCTATAAAATATATACTTTTATAGTACAATAGTTGTAGATAATTAATTCATAGTATAATTCTCTTAGTTTTACTGTCAGTACCTTTTCCATTGTTCTGTTTAAATCCACTACTTTAATCATAATTCATTAAGGAAACATACTCGTCTAGATCATTCTTTTTCTCAGATATTCTCCGCGGAAAATAATTTGCACGCTCAAGTTTTCAGCAAAGAGGGTCGTTGTGCTAGTGTTTGTTTATGCAGAACAGTATCTGTAGAAACTAGGGTATCAGTTGTTGGTATACACTCTTAATATGAATTGCATATATAACAGCGACTGTAGACCGTGAATGAATATGAAAGGGGTCGCCAGCGAAAAGGTTAGAAAAATCCTGAATTACAATGTGGTATTGAGTTAGAGTCATCTTTACGGTGAGAGGGTACACAAGGGGCGTACATTGCCTGCTGCTATCGACTATCACCAAGGACCACAATGAGGTTTTTTCTCATACGTTATAGACAAATGAAGAGTTCCCTATTGGAGCACAGACTGGTGAGCAGACGTTTTCGACAAGATCTGACCAACTTGATGGTTAAATCTGAGACGTGGAAGCTCTTTCCACCATCGGATAACTCCACCTCAAGGTCCAATGTACCAGCGAGGGTCAACAATTTTGGGTGCGAAGACGAAATCCGTGTTCCGCCTGTTTATATTCTTTTCAGCTGATATCAGCGCGCTTCTGTTTTTATTTGTTGCTACTTTGTAATTAGCGGGACTTCAATGTGTATGCACAGAGACAGACATAACCTACCGGTCTCCTAGTTGCGGGAGCTACTTCGACGTCCCCACACATGTTTAAGGATCTATAAATTTATCAAGCTAGCTTCGTTTTCAAGCATTTACTGGGAAATGTTTTTTTTTCAGGGTATACACAAAAACACATTTTTAATAATCTTAATTTATTATCACACATACAACACTAAAAATATGATCAGTACTTCCACTTTAAAAATATTTAAGAAAAGCATCTCATAGAAGATTAATCCTTGACCATCTCAATAATTTTAATATGGATGTTATGTTTCAAAGTAATGAAATTTTGTCATGACAACAATCTTTTCCCTCCCTTCTTCCAGATTAATATTTTTTTCTGGATGCGCTCAACGAATTCATTTAGAATTGCTACTAATTCGTCATTCGCTTGAGATATCATTTCCACAACATCTGAAAGCGCAACGGTGGATATTTGTAATGCTTCTGGACTGTATGGCGTTCCAAATTACTTTGGGTAATATTAATCTCAATGAGTTTAATTGTCCATGTTTTTGTTTGAGTATTTCTATTCTCTTCAGAGTAAATTTTATTCAAAGTATCACAAAATTTTCATATGTTGAAACAAAGAACTTTTAACACTTCGTCTTTGCTATTCTGTTAGGTGGTGGACAATGGATTTAAAATGAAAGTACATCCTTCACTACTAAGTATTTGAGTACTGCAGTGAATGTGGCAAAAATGTGCAAATATCATGAATAATCGAAATATAACTCATTACTGCTAGTGAAAATATGGTGACGTCATTAACTGGTAAACAGGCTCTGGGCTCCACAAGGAAAGTAAAAGTACATTGCGTGTGGGTGAGTCCAGTATTTTCTCTGAAGGCCAATATTTTTACTTTACCTATTTGCGCTGTTATCACAAGCCTTAACCATGCATATCTTTGCAAATCTAACTGATAGAATGTAATTAAACCGTGACTAGTGGTATCTGTGACACGCCAGAAATGCACAAGTGTTCCCTTACTTCAACTTTCTTTGTTCCAGGTTTAGGAAAAATGAATATTATAAGTATCTTTCCTCGTACACCTAGCGGGATATGTAGTACAAAATAACAGAAAAAATATTTTGATCGCTTCATTTAATAATAACAGCTTCTTCATTCTTCGTCTCAATAAATGTATAATTTAATTTTGGATTTTATGACGAGATTATGTTTATGTGGGACTGGGCCTCTTCGGTCGTGAGTCAAGTGATCTGTTGTCTACGTTTATATGTAAAACTAAATTTGTTATGTAGTACAGATCAGAAATTACCTCAGTAATGGAACTAATACTCAGTCTTCGCTGCCCCCTGGGGAAGGTACCCACTAGCGGTGCACTACGTTCACCTCCGTGTAGGTCCACGTTTCTCTAGACAGTTCTTTCTAGCGCTATCATTGGAATATGTTTAGATTTCGCGGAAAAATGCGTTCTCTCGCCAGTTTACTTCGCAAATGAACGGCGGTCACCAGCTTGCTGTTGTCAGCTCCTTACAGAAAATCTGTGGTGCTCTTACCTGTCCGACTGCATTGGAACTTTTGTGTATCGTTTTTCTTTCTTTTTTTAATGACCTTCCTCAGCTTCAGTCACGCTTAATTCCGAATATTTATTGACACAATGCATTTATCAGCATATTGCCAATATCTGTGCCTAACTATTACTCACTCATAAGCTGTTACTTTGAAGATTCATGCGAAGTGCAAAGAGATATTTTGCTGGGTGTGCCACTAAGGTTATAATCAACATTTGTGTTGCCGATAAGTACACTGGCTTTCATAATAATTAGTGACTAAATAGAGTGATTTTTGAAGGCTACATAGCTTAACTGTTGATGGCGAAATGGTGCTTACGTTGGAAGCTATGTAAAAAATACATCAGTGGCAAATTAAGCATAAAATCGCTCCGCAGGTTACATGTATATCTAATTAAAAATTGATCTACAAGTAATAAGTAATCTGTTGATGACAGCTGACGGTCGAAACGTCTTGTGGCAATAAATATTATGTATTAATGTGACTGAAAATTTTAAAAATTTCGTAATACAGTCACAGACATAAATGAAGATTATTCTTGATGGAGCTTCGTTACTGTCACAGTAAAGTACACTAAGGTGAAAAAAGTTATGGGATAGCTATATGCAAATATTCAGATGGTGATAGTATCGCATACACAATGAGGTGTCATTTGCACTCAGGTAAAAGCACTCCGTCTTCAGGCCAAAGTGGCCCATTGGGACCATCCGACTGCCGTGTCATCCTCATGGGGAGGATGCGGATAGGAGGGACGTGTGGTCAGCACACCGCTCTCCCGGTCGTTATGATGGTTTTCTGTGACCGGAGCCGCTACTATTCGGTCGAGTAGCTCCTCAATTGGCATCACAAGGCTGAGTGCACCCCGAACAACGGCAACAGCGCATGGTGGCCCGGATGGTCACCCATCCATGTGCCGGCCACACCCGACAGCGCTTATCTTCGGCGATCTGACGGGAACCGGTGTAGCCACTGCTGCAAGGCCGTTGCCTGTACTCAGGTAATTGATTTTATAAAGGTTTCCGACGTGATTGTGGCCGCAAGATGGGAATTAACAGACGTTGCACGTGGTATGGTAGCGGGAAATAGATGCATAGGACGTTCAATTTCAGAAATGGGAGGGAAATTAAATATTCAGAGATCCTTACCCCGAGCATATCACATTTCGGGCATCACCTGTCACAAAAGAGAACGCAGTAGCCGACGGCCTTCACTTAATGACCGAGAGCAGCGGCGTTAGCGTAGAATTGTCAGTACTAACGCTGAAGTAGTAGCGGAAATGAATTTGGAACGTACGAGGAACGTATCCGTTATGACAGTGCGGCGAAATCTGGCGTTCATTGGGTATGGTAACAGACGACCGACAAGAGTGCCTTTGGTAACATCACGACATCGCCTACACCGTCTCTCTTTGGCTCGTGACCATATCGGATGGACAGTAGACGATTGGAAATCTGTGGTCAGTGGAGTCTCGATTTCGGTTGGTAACAGCTGGTAGTAGGGTTCGAGTGTGATGCAGAACTCACGAAGCCATGGACCAAAGTTGTTGAAAAGGCACCGTGCGCGCTGGTAGTGGCTCCACAATGGTGTGAGCCGTGTATACATGGTATGAACTACACTACTGGCCATTCAAATTGCTACACCAAGAAGAAATGCAGATGATAAACGGGTATTCATTGGACAAATATATTATACTAGAACTGGCATGTGATTACATTTTCACGCAATTTGGGTGCATAGATCCTGAGAAATTAGTATCCAGAACAACCAACTGTGGCCGTAATAACGACCTTGATACGCCTGGGCATTGAGTCAAACAGAGCTTGGATGGCGTGTACAGGTACAGCTGCCCATGCAGCTTCAACACGATACCACAGTTCATCAAGAGTACTGACTAGCGTATTGTGACGAGCCAGTTGCTCGGCCACCATTGACTCGTGAGAGATCTTAAAAATGTGCTAGCCAGGGCAGCAGTCGAACGTTTTCTGTAGGCTATACAGAAAGGCCCGTACAGGACCTGCAACATGTAGTCGTGCATTATCCAGCTGAAATGTAGGGTTTCGCATGGATCGAATGAAGGGTAGAGCCACGGGTCGTAACACATCTGAAATGTAACTCCACTGTTCAAAGTGCCGTCAATGCGAAAAAGAGGTGACCGAGACGTGTAACCAGTGTCACCTCATACCATCACACAGGGTGATACGCCAGTATGGCGATGACGAATACACGCTTCCAATGTGCGTTCACCGCGATGTCACCAAACACGGATGCGACCATCATGATGCTGTAAACAGAACCTGGATTCATCCGAAAAATTGACGTTTTGCCATTCGTGCACCCAGGTTCGTCGTTGAGTACACCATCGCAGGCGCTCCTGTCTGTGATGCAGCGCCAAGGGTAACCGCAGCCATTGTCTCCGAGATGATAGTCCATGCTGCTGCAAACGTCGTCGAACTGTTCGTGCAGATGGTTGCTGTCTTGCAAACGTCCCCATCTGTTGACTCAGGGATCGAGACGTGGCTGCAAGATCCGTTACACCCTTGCTAATAAGGTGTCTGTCATCTCGACTGCTAGTGATACGAGGCCGTTGGGATACAGCAGGGCGTTCCGTATTACCCTCCTGAGCTTCCATATTCTGCTAACAGTCATTGGACCTCGACCAGCGCGAGCAGCAATGTCGCGATACGATAAACCGCAATCGCGATAGGCTACAATCCGACCTTTATCAAAGTCGGAAACGTACGCATTTCTCCTCCTTACACGAGGCATCACAACAACGTTTGACTAGGCAACGTCGGTCAACTGCTGTTTGTGTATGAGAAATCGGTTGGAAGTTTTCCTCATGGCAGCACGTTGTAGGTGTCACCACCGACGCCAACCTTGTGTGAATGCTCTGAATAGCTTATCATTTTCATATCACAGCATCTTCTTCTTGTCGGTTGAATTTCGCGTCTGTAGCACGTCATCTTCGTGGTGCAGCAATTTTAATGGCCAGTAGTGTAAGTCATGTGGTCCAACTGAACCGGTCACTGACTGGAAATGTGTATGTTGGTTACATGTTCCCAAACAGCGATAGAATTTTAATGGATAACAATGCGCTATGTACTCGGGTCGTAAATGTCCACGACTGGTTTGAAAAGCGTTCCGGACAATTCGAGCGAATGATTTGGCCACCCACATCCCCCAACGTGAATCCCACCGAATTCATGGGACATAATCGAGAGGTCAGTTCACGCACAAAATCCTGCAACGGCAGCACTTTCGTAATTACGGGCGGCCACAGATGCAGCATCGCTCAATATTTATGCAGGGGACTTCAAACGACTTGTTGAGTGCATGCCACGTCGATCTGATGGACAACGCCCGGCGTAAGGCGGTCCGACGCGGTATTTGGAGGCATCCTATGACTTTTGTCACCGCAGCATTTTGTGAAATATGTTGTGTAATAAATATCAAATTTATTAAAACTTTTCGAAAGAAAAATGGACAATTGTGTATCTGAGCAGTCGTAGTGGAACAGTTGCTAAGTTGCCTTTTAAGTACTGGCTTCTGATGGAGTCGTGCAGAACTGCTAACTTGTTCACAGCCATCCACAACGAAACACAGCCGGCTGCAGGTACGCCCTTGCAGGCCCACCTCGTGGTATAGTGCTGGCAGGTGCTGGCAGCGGCTCTGGAGCATCTCACGCACACTCGGTCTTTTAGGCCGGTGCGCCCTCCTCGCTGGCGCGATAGAAGCTGTACACCACCAGCAGGAAATACATCTGCAGAGCTGCAAGAACCACACGACGCTCTCATATCACACTCATTTCTGTCAGCAAACACTGCTAGTTGATTACGCAAAGAATCAAACTCTTTGCTGAATCGCCAATTTCTTTCATATTGTCTGTTTTGTGCACCTTGGCCAATGAGCGACAAGGCATTGCAGCACTTTTAATTTCCGTGATTGCTTCCAAACCTCATAAAACTTCTGATAAGTTTGTCTTGCATTAAGCTGTATTTATATGAAACAGATACTTACTCAATGCTCTAAATATATTTTTTAAAAAAGGCAGTTTTTGTGTAACTTTTATGAAATACTGAAACCATTTTAACTTGTGCTTCAATCGAATCTGTGACCATCAAACTAAAACTGCATTTTCCGTTCTCATTTGCTGGGTGCTGTAAACACTAAGGGTAGATGTAATTCTTCAACTTCTCACGGCCAATTTCTTGCTCGAACAGTCTACGTGTGTACCGCCGGTCCATAGTGTCCAACGGGCACAATATTTCGGCTATCCGACATGTCGCTATCGTCAGGACTTAGGACGGACGCCCGCCCTCAGGAGCTCAGTTCGTCAGCGCACCTGACGATGGCGACATGTCTGATCGCCGAAATATTGTGCCCGTTGGACACTATGGCCCGGCAGTACACCCGTGGACTATTCTAACTTAGGGTATATGATTCTAAACTGTGTAGTTTGACGTAAGTAACTAATGATCGAAGATAAGTATTACTTGTTATACACAGAAAGAACTTAAACGTTTCATCACTAATTAAAGGTCACAACAGCTGTTCAGTCTGAGGACAGCCTGTCTCAATGCCTGCGTTGTAGTGAAACATTTTTCCTCATTCCTCTTAAATATTCCTGTTGTTTGTTGTAGAATATGACAGATAAATATGACTCTGAGAGCTAATTTATTAGTTTCTATGGGGTTTCATTCACCAATGACGCCATTTCATCGGAAAGCAAAATACGATTAGGTGATCAGGACATTTGTTGTTTAGGTGCTCTCGAACATAAGTATGTTAGAATAGTGCATCATCGTGTGGAAATCCTACCGCGGTTCTCTCGAGCATAAGTATGTAAGAATAGTGCATCATCGTGTGGAAATCCTACCGCAGAAAGTGACACAAACTGTACCACGACGTCTTGAATGACCATCAGGTAATGTGCAGTATCCAAATGAGGTAGCAGCCAAGGTCATATCGTCTGCAGTTCCAACACCGCAAGGCCGTACTGCTTAATGTTACAAGGACACAGCATTCTTTCAGCCTTTTGTTCAAAAGGTTGATGTCCCGTTTCAGAAACCACATGTTATCTGGCCTTACGGTCTGTATTCCACCAATGTGGTTGCACTTATTTATGACTATATCGTTAATTCACAGAACCTACCCCATTGTGGCAAGGTTCATTGTTAGTTGGTTGTATTATAGGGTTTCTTACTGGCAATGCAGTCTTCAGCTGCACAGTTTCACTAACTTCTTCTAGAATGTACTGTTTTACAAAAGTCTTATTCTCAAACGTTTTCTTTCCCTGCCAATAAAATTTTCCTTCAGTGCAGTTCTGCTCAGTCTGTCTAAATTTTGGTTCTTAAGTGGTCGATGTGGTTGTTAGTCTTGTTCCTCGTATTCTTTTTTTACTACCATTATTACTTATTCTAAGCTATTCTGTACCGACACGCATGACCACCACTTCAGCAGCTTAGCTCTCTATTATATAGAGCGTGGTGGTTCAAATACTCTGCAGGCATTAAGAGTCTGTTAGTTCCCATGCAGGTTTGTTCCTGTATTCAACTTTTCTTTCCTTTCCTTCGCCCCGCTACTTCGGTACATGTTAAAAATTATACTCAAAATAAGAATTGATTGCATTTTCCATTATTCTTTATATTATATTTTATTATAAGTATGATTTGTTCATTAGCTAACATTTCAAGTAGCTCTACATCTCGTTTCTGTTTCCTTCAGGAACATCTACACCTAATTTATATTTCCATTTATAAAGCATCGCCATAGAAAAAGCATACCATTCTTTGGCGAAGAAGAGATAGGTTCAATACTGTCCAAATTTCTAACGCAAAAAGCATTCACCTTCTTCTTCAAAATTTCTCACATATTGTTATTATAAGGATATCGTGCTTCTAAACTCCTCTTCATGCTGATCCATCCCATGTATATTTTATTGCTTTTGCATTTGACACAACAAGTGAAAAACTAAGCTCAACTTACACATATCTTTTCTCTCTGAGATTGTATTTATCATAGCTGTAAGCAAAATGTGGCTTTTTTTGCCTTCCTGTCTTCCCACACTTTTTTGGTAAGGTGTCGTGTGTTCGAATTCCTTTATCAACCTGCTAATTCGTTTTTTTTCCTTTCTTTTATCCTCTTTTGAGGAGCATCTGTCCAATTAACCATGGTGGTATTGCATGTTTCTACATCTACATCTACGTCTACATCTACGTGAGTACTCTGCTATTCGCAATAAAGTGCCTGACAGAGGGTTCAATAACCACCTTCAAGCTGTCTCTCTACCGTTCCACTCTAGAACGATAAACGAGCGCTTAAATATTTCTGTGCGTGCCCTGATTTCTCTTCTTTTATCCTGATGGTCATTTCTCCCTATTTACACTCCTGGAAATGGAAAAAAGAACACATTGACACCGGTGTGTCAGACCCACCATACTTGCTCCGGACACTGCGAGAGGGCTGTACAAGCAATGATCACACGCACGGCACAGCGGACACACTAGGAACCGCGGTGTTGGCCGTCGAATGGCGCTAGCTGCGCAGCATTTGTGCAAGGCCGCCGTCAGTGTCAGCCAGTTTGCCGTGGCATACGGAGCTCCATCGCAGTCTTTAACACTGGTAGCATGCCGCGACAGCGTGGACGTGAACCGTACGTGCAGTTGACGGACTTTGAGCGAGGGCGTATAGTGGGCATGCGGGAGGCCGGGTGGACGTACCGCCGAATTGCTCAACACGTGGGGCGTGAGGTCTCCACAGTACATCGATGTTGTCGCCAGTGGTCGGCGGAAGGTGCACGTGCCCGTCGACCTGGGACCGGACCGCAGCGACGCACGTATGCACGCCAAGACCGTAGGATTCTACGCAGTGCCGTAGGGGACCGCACCGCCACTTCCCAGCAAATTAGGGACACTGTTGCTCCTGGGGTATCGGCGAGGACCATTCGCAACCGTCTCCATGAAGCTGGGCTACGGTCCCGCACACCGTTAGGCCGTCTTCCGCTCACGCCCCAACATCGTGCAGCCCGCCTCCAGTGGTGTCACGACAGGCGTGAATGGAGGGACGAATGGAGACGTGTCGTCTTCAGCGATGAGAGTCGCTTCTGCCTTGGTGCCAATGATGGTCGTATGCGTGTTTGGCGCCGTGCAGGTGAGCGCCACAATCAGGACTGCATACGACCGAGGCACACAGGGCCAACACCCGGCATCATGGTGTGGGGAGCGATCTCCTACACTGGCCGTACACCACTGGTGATCGTCGAGGGGACACTGAATAGTGCACGGTACATCCAAACCGTCATCGAACCCATCGTTCTACCATTGCTAGACCGGCAAGGGAACTTGCTGTTCCAACAGGACAATGCACGTCCGCATGTATCCCGTGCCACCCAACTTGCTCTAGAAGGTGCAAGTCAACTACCCTGGCCAGCAAGATCTCCGGATCTGTCCCCCATTGAGCATGTTTGTGACTGGATGAAGCGTCGTCTCACGCGGTCTGCACGTCCAGCACGAACGCTGGTCCAACTGAGGCGCCAGGTGGAAATGGCATGGCAAGCCGTTCCACAGGACTACATCCAGCATCTCTACGATCGTCTCCATGGGAGAATAGCAGCCTGCATTGCTGCGAAAGGTGGATATACACTGTACTAGTGCCGACATTGTGCATGCTCTGTTGCCTGTGTCTATGTGCCTGTGGTTCTGTCAGTGTGATCATGTGATGTATCTGACCCCAGGAATGTGTCAATAAAGTTTCCCCTTCCTGGGACAAGGAATTCACGGTGTTCTTATTTCAATTTCCAGGAGTATAGGTGGATGCCAACAGAAGGTATTCGAAAGCGGAAGAGAAAACTGGTGATTGAAATTTCATGAGAACATTCCGTCGCAGCGATAAACGCCTTGTTATTCAAGAGTTTACTTTGTAGGCCTTTACAACTGCTGCCTGTTACGGACCACAATGCATTTTTTCAGATTTATCGTATCTTTTATTAGTTTAAAAGTGAAATAATTCATGTGATGACGTCATTATTGTAAATGTATTTGACATTTTAGCTTATCTGTCATCACCGCTGTCATTACTTGAGTATATATTTGCTCCCACGCAATCTGTCTATGACTGTGATCTAGTCCGATTACTTTTTATTGAGTCTACTAGTCTTTTCTCGGCGAGTCTTCTTGTAATTTAGAGTCTTTGATATCGCAAAACTAGGCAGCCTTCTTCGACTCTCGTTCCTTAAAATCCGCCTATTTCAATTCAGTCTGATATCTAATCTCTCATCTATTGCTTTATGATTCCCCTATACGGTGGAAGTGAAATTTTCGTAATCTTTCATGTGCTTCAGTGGCACCGTAAACGTAAACCTCTTTATTACCATTAGTGTGACTATGTGACTATATGAAATAGGTTTCGCCCCCCTCCTGAAAAGAAGATTTATATCTATCTTCTAGTTTAACACACGCAACGGCCCATCTTTCTATTGAAATTATTTAACATTTACACATATTTCAGTTTCTGTAGTACTAATGACGCTTAGTGGAGGCTTCAGCTCCTCTTACTCTGATGTAAACGACACTTACCAAGCTCTAAGAGTCCGAGCACGGCTAATAACAAGTTCCACATAACCGATTTGCGAAAGAATATTAGCAGTATGGTCAATGGAAAAGCCATTGCCGTGGTGATGATGATTCCAGTATTGGCGAGAAGCCACCAGAAGATAAATCTGTGTCGAATCTGTGGGGATACGAGAGAAAGGATAATGTATTACAAGATTTATATGCATATAAAGTTAACAACAGTAATTTTTATTTGTATGAAGACACTTTTGTAAATGTAAAATAATTGTTCATCTAACAACCTGTTGCATTTTCAGTTATATGCTCAAGTAAAAAAATGGCATCAATTTACCTCTCACGTCTTTCTGAAGGAGTGTTCCTTTACCAGTTGATAGCTAAGGAGGTTGAGAAACTAAATGATGAATATCAACACAATTAAAAAAAAATTATTTCAGGGGTTGATTATATTAATTTTCTGTCGTAGATAATTCTTCCAGTGACTAAAATATGAATATTGAACTACTAACGATAAAAAAAGTCCGATCATATGGCCACAGTAGATTAGGGGAAGTAGAACAGAAACATTTGCTATGTACAAACAAATTAGCTAGCAGACGTAGCTTGCTACTAACTAAAATTTCCTTTAATTCATAAGTAATTAAAAACTGAGATACAAACAAGTGGAACAACGTACAGTTCGCTTCACGCTAGTAGAAGTAATAACGCTACACACGTTGCACATGTGTTTTATATAATTACTGACCGAATTTTCTGTGTTGTGGGCAACCTGTAGGGAAGTAAGGTAATGAAAAATATCTTCATAATCTGCTGTTGTGTATCTGCCTTATTAATAAACGTTTCTTTGTGTATAAAAATTAGAATAAGTGAAAATATGTAATAAAGCATTTACTAAATAGATAAGCTTATTCTTGGCACTGTTTGATAGGTACATCAGCACATGCTTTTTACTGTATTTAGATGTAAACTGTCCAGTCACATTAATGTGACCCTCTGTCAAAAGCTACAATAACCACCCTTTGCAACACTGTGTAATTGGACATCCTTTTCTAACATAACCTTATTCTAGAGAAATAACTGATACCGTGTATACTACCGATTCTTGTGTAGATGAACACCGAGCTGTTTAAATGAATGAACTTCATATGATTTTGTATAGGGTGTATTATATTTCAGACTAAAATGTATAAGAAGAAACTAATTTGTTACACAGTTAAAATTATTATTCTTTTAGAAATACTTGAAATTACGAAATATCTGGCATACTAAAAATTTCTATTGTAAATTGCATAATCTGACGATAGTTAAGAAATTTATTTCTGGACTGATATACAAAATAATGATATATCTTAGCGGAGATTCTTCATTTGTCAACAAAGTTTGTAAATTCTTTTGCGTTGTAAACTCTTTGGAATATAGAGAGTGTCACAGAATGTAAGGAGTAGTGGGCATGCCTCTGATGGAAACGCGCGTGTTTTTTTTTTTTTTTTTTTAATTTAGTCTACATTAATGTAATTGATGGTTGTACGAAAATTTAAATTGTGAAGTTAGTGTGATACAGAAAAATGGGATAAACTAAAAGAAAATCATAGCAGCAGATAGTACTTCATCAGTTATTTAGTCTTCTGGAACACAGTAAGTCAAAATTTCATCCGCAAGAATGTACCCCTAGACGCAAGAACTGAAGCCAACAAGAAGAGCAAATGAAGATAACTAAAAAGTTTTTCTTTTGTATATCTTACGCCTCTCGAAGCTTTTGAAACTAATGAAGACGCTAACAAAAATTTAATAGTGATTTGTGGGAGGGTATGATTACAACGGGTATCTGTCAGTAATGTTCTGGAAGGTACCGACGGAGCTGAGGAGCCATGCCGACTCCAACTCCGTGGCCAGCTGCCCTAATTTTCTCGGCATTTACATCTACATCTACATCTACACCCATACTCCGCAAGCCACATGACGGTGTGTGGCGGAGGGTACCTTGAGTACCTCTATCGGTTCCCCCTTCTATTCCAGTCTCGTATTGTTCGTAGAAAGAAGGATTGTCGGTATGCCACTGTGTGGGCTCTGATCTCTCTGATTTTATCCTCATAGTCTCTTCACGAGATATACGTAGGAGGGAGCAATATACTGCTTGACTTCTCGGTGAAGGTATGTTCTCGAACCTTCAACAAAAGCCCGTACCGAGCTACTGAGCGTCTCTCCTGTAGATACTTCCACTGGAGTTTATCTATCATCTCCGTAACGCTTTCGCGATTACTAAGTGATCCTGTAACGAAGCGCGCTGCTCTCCGTTTTATCTCCTCTATCTCCTGTCTGGTACGGATCCCACACTGCTGAGCAGTATTCAAGCAGTGGGCGAACAAGCGTACTGTAACCTACTTCCTTTGTTTTCGAATAGCATTTCCTTAGGGTTCTTATAATGAATCTCAGTCTGGCATCTGCTTTACCAACGACCAACTTTATATGATCATTCCATTTTAAATCACCCCTAATGCGTACTCCCAGATAATTTATGGAATTAACTGCTTCCAGTTGCTGACCTGCTATATTGTAGCTAAATGATGGATCTTTCTATGTATTCGCAGCACATTACACTTGTCTACATTCAGATTCAATTGCCATTCCCTGCACCATGCGTCAATTCGCTGCAGATCCTCCTGCATTTCAGTACAATTTTCCATTGTTACAACCTCTCGATATACCACAGCATCATCCGCAAAAAGCCTCAGTGAACTTCCGATGTCATCCACAAGCACATTTATGTACATTGTGAATAGCAACGGTCCTACGACACTCCCCTGCGGCCCACCTGAAATCACTCTTACTTCGGAAGACTTCTCTCCATTGAGAATGACATGCTGCGTTCTGTTATCTAGGAACTCTTCAATCCAATCACACAATTGGTCTGGTAGTCCATATGCTCTTACTTTGTTCATTAAACGACTGTGGGGAACTGTATCGAACGCCTTGCGGAAGTCAAGAAACACGGCAACTACCTGGGAACCAGTGTCTATGGTCCTCTGAGTCTCGTGGACGAATAGCGCGAGATGGGTTTCACACGATCGTCGTTTTCGAAATCCATGCTGATACCTACAGAGTAGAGGATCAATGGCGCGAACAGCCCAATCGAGGTGGTCCCACAGATTCTCAAGTGGGTATAAATCCTGGTGTTTGGTGGCCCGGGGAGAACGCTAAACTCATCTTGGTGCTCTTCAAACCACGCAGGTACACTGTGAGCTGTGTGACACGTTGCATTGTCCTGCTGGTAGACGACACCGTACCGAGCTGAAACAGACTGCATGTATTGGTGCACATGGTCCCCTAGAAAGGATGCATACTTGTGTTGATCCATTGTGCTTTCTAGAATAACGATATTGACTATAGAATATCACGAAAACATTTGCCAGATCACAAAACTCCCTCTTATGGCCTGGACCCTTCTGACTATTGTTGTAGGGTGTTTGCTTTCAAACTTTCCTGTCCGATGGAGCATAAAACGTGATTCATCAGAAAAGGCCACTTATCGCCACTCGGTGGACGTCCATTTCTGGCAATGGCGTCAAAATACCAGCCTTCGTCGCCGATGAACAGCAGTGAGCATTAGTGCATGAAACAGGTGCCCGCTGCGCAGGCCCTTACGTAGTAACGTTTGCTGAACGCTCGTTGAGGGGACACTGTTGATAGGCCCCGGGTTCATCTCAGCGGTCAGTTGCTCAACAGCTACATGTCTATTCTCCCGTACATACCTCTGCAGCCGTTGAACAGGTCCGGTTGCCTCGGCGCCGATTTGGATAGCGCCATTTTGCCATGCACTATATACACTCATGCTCACAAATTAAGGATAATGCTGATACATGGTGAAACAACGCTCTGGTGAGCGGCTTGCGGGTTTAAATCACCTCGGGTTATGACCATGCGGTGCATTTGACCTGCGATCGTCGCACGGTGGCGCTGGCAGCGGTACACATACGCAGAGGTGCGTTGATGCATGTCAGAGTACGGTGCAGCCAGTAAGTGTGCAGACGTTTTCAGACGTGCTAATGGTGACTGTGAGTTGAAAATGGCTCAAAGAACACATATTGATAACTTTATGAGGGGTAGAATACTAGGGCGATTGGAGATTGCTCAAACACGGCAGGTCGTAGCACGGGCCCTCCGTGGGCCACAAAGTGCGATCTCAAGATTATGGCAGCGATTCCAGCAGACAGGAAACGTGTCCAAGCGCTGCAGTACAGGACCTCCACAGTGTACAACATCACAAGAAGACCGATATCTCACCATCAGTGCCCACAGACGGCCACGGAGTATTGCAGGTAGCCTTGCTCGGGACCTTACCGCAGGCACTGGATCGGTTGGCTCCAGACACACAGTCAACAGACGACTGAACAGATATGGTTTATTCGCCTGGGGACCTGCAAGGTGCATTCCACTGACGCCTGGTCGCAGGAGAGCCTGTAAAGCCTGGTGTCAAGAACACGGTACATGGTCACTGGAACAGTGGTCCCAGGACGAGTCCAGGTATAATCTGAACAGTGATTCTCGACGGGTTTTCATCTGACGTGAACGAGGAACCAGATATCAGCCCCTTAATGTCCTAGAAAGGGATCTGTATGGAGGTCGTGGTTTGATGTTGTGGGGTGGGATTATGATTGGTGTACATGCACCCCTGCATGTCATTGACAGAGGAACTGTAACAGGTCAGGTGTATCGGGACTTCATTTTACACCCGCCTTCTCAGGGGTGCAGTCGGTCCCACCTTCCTCCTGATGGATGATAACGCACGGCTCCACCGAGCTGCCATCGTGGAGGAGTACCTTGAAACAGAAGATAACAGGCGAATGAAGTGGCCTGCCTGTTCTACAGACCTAAAGCCCATCGAGCACGTCTGGGATGCTCTCAGTCGACGTATCGCTGCGCGTCATCAAGCCCCTAGGACACTTCAGGAGCTCCGACAGGCACTGGTGAAAGAATGGGAGGCTATACCCAGCATCTGATCGACCACCTGATCCAGAGTATGCCAACCCGTTGTGCGGCCTGTGTACGTGTGCATGGTGATCGTATCCCATATTGATGTCGGGGTATATGCGCAGGAAACAGTGGCGTTTTGTAGCACATGTGTTTCGGGATAGTTTTCTCAACTTATCGCTAATACCGTGGACCTATAGATGGGTGTGTTCCCTATGTGCCTATGCTATTAGCGCCCCTCTGACAAGCGTTATATAATGCTGGCACCTGCCGTCTGTAAGTGGTTCTTGCACGTTGACGTCGAACATAGGCAGCGGTCACATTCCTCTGAGTAGACTGTGTAGTTTTCGAAGCTTAATTTCTGTAAAATTACTATATACTGGAGTAGTAAGAGACTTAAGTGGAAAGATATATGGTAGGGTTGGCACCTACGTAACGAGATCTTCGACGACATTCCCACAGACATGGTTATATCCTTCGTAGAGCCAGACATGGCAAAAGTATGCTACATGGTGCGCAAGGTGTTTGAGACAGGGAAAGATCATCAGGAATGTGATAACTCGAATTCCAGAGAAAGCAAGTGCTGACAGGTGTGAACATCACCGGACTATTAGATTAATAAGACATTGCTGAAAAACTATGACCAGAATTATTTGCAGGAGATTGGAACAAACGGAAGAAGTAGGTCTAGGGGAAAATCAGTTTGCGTTCCCAAGGAATGGTGGGACACGTAAGGCAATATTACACAACGACTTATCTTAGAACATGAATTATTGAAAGAAAAACGTCTGCACACTTGAAGAAAGCTTTCAACAATGTTGACGATAATAAACTCTTTGAAATCATGAAAGCAGAGAGGCTAAAATACAAGGAATGAAATATTATGTACAACTTTTACAGAAACCAGACGGCAGTTACAAGAGTCGAAGGGCATCAAAGGGAAGCTGCGCTTTAGAAGGGCATAGAAGGAAATTTGTGGTAAGGTCTTATGGGACCAAACTGCTGAAGTCATCGCTCCCTAAGCTTACTCACCACTTAAACTAGCTCAAACACGCATGCCCGAGTGAGGACTCGAACCTCCGACATGGGGAGTCACGTGGATCGTGACAAGGCGCCTTAGACCACACGGTTAACACGCGCGGCGAGAAGGGAGTTAGACAAGGTTGTAGCCGATCCCCGATGTTATTCAGTGTGCAGTTTGAGCAAGCAATAAAGAAAGCCAAAGAAATATTTGGAGCAGAAATTAAAGTTCAAGGAGAAGAAGGAGAAGACATAAAAACCTTCAGGTTTGCCGCCGACATTATACACTGTCCAGAATGAGATTTTCACCCTGTAGCGGAGCGTGCGCTGTTATGAAAGTTCCTGGTAGATTAAAACTGTGTGCCGGACCGAGACTCGAACTCGGGACCTTAGCCTTCCGCGGGCAAGTGCTCTACCAACTGAGCTACCCAAGCACGACCCACGGCCCGTCCTCACAGATTCACTTCTGCCAGTACCAAACTTGGAATGTAGGAGACGAGGTACTGGAAGAAGTGAAGCTGTGAGGGCGTGGCGTGAGTCGTGCTTTGTGAAAAGTGCAACTCCGAGAAGGACTTACCCGAGTACCGCCACACTTGGTGGTACTGGCGACGATTGTGCAAGCAATACGTGATACGTTTTTCAGCGAGATAGGGTACACGTGTAGGTCCGACAGCGTCGGTGTTGCGCCTATCGTAGTCGGTGCAGAGCTGTCACACAAGGTGGAAACAGTACAGTGAGTGCCAGTATGCCTCGCCGACGTTAAAGGGCACCATATCGGCATGTGAGCGACTTCGAACGGAGCAGAATGATCGGTCTCCGGGAAAAGGAGTTTCATATCGTGACATTTCGGCTCGCACAGGGCATGCTGCTGCGACAGTGATGCGTGAGTGGAAGCAGTGGATAGAGGGAGGTCGTTCGCAGTGACATGCGGGAACTGGACGACGGAACATCGCCACGGAACTGGATGACCGTCATCTTGTCCGCATGGCCATTACGGACCGCACAGCGTCATCCACAATGTTGGCTCGTCGCTGGAGCACTGCAACAGGTGTCAACTTGTCTGCATCGACGGTTCGTCGCCGTTTGCTGCAGGTTGGACTGGTTGCACGCATGCCATTACGTCGGCTTCTATTGTCCAGAAACCTAGAAACCACAAGCTCTTCTGACTAAAATGGGCACGTGAACCCCGTCACTGGGGTGCTGAGTGGCAACATGTAATCTTTTAATCTTTCCGGATGAGTCCCGCTTCAACGTGTGGGCGGTGTGGTGAGGGTGGGAAGGATATTGTAGCGCATGGTGGCCACACGACATGATGAATAGTAGGGCGAAAATGACATGGATAGATTTTAAAAGGTAATCATTTGTTACTTGTCATGTACGTAACCTGTGGTACTAAATTAATTGAATTCATGCGTTTCCTTCTTGGTGTTGCAATTTCCACAAACGATAGTGTAATTCTGTCAGAGACTGCAGAAGACTTGAAAGTGCAGGTGAACGGAAGGAACATACAGGATGAAGGTTAACCAAAACGGGCGGAATGGAATGTAGTCGAATAAATCAGGCGATCTTGAAGGAATTACAATAGGAAATCAGACTGTACTAGTGGTGGATGTCTTTTTCTATTTGGATGATTGCCACAGTACAGGAAATATAAGCTGTAGTCTGGGAATGACAAAAATAGCGTTTCTGAAGAAGAGAAATTTGTTAACGTTCAGCCGTGGTGGCTCTAATCTTGGCGGCATGGCATTCCACCGGCGCCACAACTACTTAGGTTGCCGATATCGATTCGATCGTTTGTCGCGAACTAAGGTCTTTGCTCGAGGTGTGTGTGTTGTTGGTATGGCGGGGTCTGGAGGGCACATGGCTGCCAAGTTTTTGCTTTTAAGGACTCCGACTATCCGGCCCGGGTCTCGAGCAGCTGCGAATGGGTAAATCGGTCAGGGGCGAGCCTTGCCGGCTCGCTTAAGGATTCGTAGCGGCGGGCTGCCCAAAGACCTGGATGTCGCGTGCAACCTGGTTGGTAACTTCCCGGTCTACTCTGCAAGCTCAAATGTTACGGCAACTCGACAATCGCCTGTAAGGATTTGAGGCAATAATACTCTGGATAGAATCCTCTAAGTCACCGCTCCTTCACACCTGAGTGGAGTTAAGAGTTGTTTTGTCTGTGTTATATGTACTGGACCCGTTATATTAACGCACGTACGAGTGACTGAGCGCGTGATCATCGGTCAGTATTACTAATTGCAATTTGTGTTCCAGGTTATATGTTGTTCAAGTGCAAGAGTATTCCCTGTTATAATTCCCGAGGAGATAATCAATTGTAACGTGATCTTTGTGGGAGGCAAAGTAACCTTGATATATGTATATGATTGAATTGCTGCATCAGCAGGTTATGACATCTACATCTACATCTACGTGATAACTCTCCTCTTCAGCCGGCCGCGGTGGCCGAGTGGTTCTAGGCACTCAGTCCGGAACCGAGTGACTGCTACGGTCGCAGGTTCGAATCCTGCCTCGGCATGGGTGTGTGTGATGTCTTTAGGTTAGTTAGGTTTAAGTAATTCTAAGTTCTAGGAGACTGATGACCTCAGCAGTTAAGTCCCATAGTGCTCAGAGCCGTTTGAACCAACTCTGCTGTTCACAATAAAGTGCCTGGCAGAGGGTTCAGTGAACCACCTTCAAGATGTCTCTCCATCGTTCTACTCGCGAAAGGCGCGCGGGAGAAACGAGCACTTCAATTTTTCTGTGCGAGCCTTGATTTCTCTTATTTTATCGTGATGATCATTTCCCCCTATTTAGGTGGGTGCCAACAGAATGTTTCCGCAATCGGTGGAGAAAACTAGTGATTGAAATTTCATGAGACGATCCCGTCGCAACTTTTACGCCTTTGTTTTAATGATTGCCACTCCAGTGCACGTATCATGTCTGTGACACTCTCTCCCCTATTTCGCGATAATACAAAACGATCTGCACTTCTTTTTACTTTTTCGATGTAATCAGTCAGTCCCACCACATGCGGATCACACACTTCAATGTAATACTCCAGAATAGTGCAGACAAGCGTGGTGTAAGCATTCTCTGTAGTAGAACTGTTGTAGCTTCTAAGTGTTCTGCCAATGAACCACAATCTTTGGTTTGTTCTACCCACAACATTATGTATGTGATCATTCCAGTTTAGGTTACTTGTAATTGTAATCCCTAATTATTTAGTTGATTTGTGTGACTTATGACGTAACTGAAATTTAGCGGATTTCATTTAGTACTAATGTGAATAACTACACACCTTCCTTTACCTTACCTTACTTCATGAGTATAAGTTGTGCTTTTCTGAATCCGTGCTGACTATGTGTCAATAAATCGTTTTCTTCGAGGTACCTAATAATGTTCGAATACAATATATGTTCCAAAAACCCTACTGGAAACCGACGTTAGTGATATGGGACTGTAATTCAGCGGATTACTCCTACTTCCGGTTGTGGGTTGGCAGGAGAGCCAACACCGTGATATTAGAGGAAGCCGAAAGGCACGCGTTTTAGCTCACGCAGGCTGGCGTGAGGTCTGGAACAGGTCAAGGAAATTAGTCTTTAGCAAAGGAACGGACGTGGCTGGTGGAATACTTAACTTTAATCCATAAATGGTGAACGTCGCTCTTGACGGTACATGTTTTACAGTATCAATGGTAATTGGTAATGGCGCCTTGCTAGGTCGTAGCAAATGACGTAGCTGAAGGCTATGCTAACTATCGTCTCGGCAAATGAGAGCGTATTTTGTCAGTGAACCATCGATAGCAAAGTCGGTTGTACAACTGGGCGAGTGCTAGGAAGTCTGTCTAGACCTGCCGTGTGGCGGCGCTCGGTCTGCATCACTGATGGTGGCGACATGCGGGTCCGACGTATACTAACGGACCGCGGCAGATTTCAAGGCTACCACCTAGCAAGTGTGGTGTCTGGCGGTGACACCACATTCCTCCCCCGCAAATCGGCGCACGGTTGTGGCATAAGGCTTCCGCCCGCCGTGGGGAGGACCCCATGTTGACGTATGCGACGAGTTGGGCAGCCTAACAACAGGCGAGGCTGTGCCACCCGCACCCTGCCATTCGGACAGCGGGGACCTAGGAAACGCCTGAAAACCTGCTTCAGGGTGCAAGCCAACATGCGGTGTATGCGGCCGTAGAGAGACAGGAAGGGCCGAAGGGTCGACCTCCATCGGGCCGGGGCACCCGACGGGCGAAGACGACAGCCGGTCCGGAGCGGGCAAGAGTTCCATTTCGGAGGACAACTGGTCACGGGAAGCGATCGGCGGCGCGTGACCCAGGGAGGCGCCCGGCGGTTGCAGCGACGCTTCCACTGCAGGCGTCACCGGCGGGAGAACAGGCGACGGCGGCGGCGCGTCGCCATGGGGCGAAATGGAAGGCAGCGTCGTTAACACCTGGGGCTGAGGCGAGCCAGTAGATGGCTCCCCAGGGCGCTGACCGGACGGCACCGTCGCTGAAAGCAGACGGGGAGCGGCAGAACCCGTGCGACGACAGAGGCGCAGCTGATTGAGATGCTGACGCACCTCACCAGAGGCCCCCAAAACCAGATACATAGCGCGGCCGAGGCAGCAAGAATGCGCCCTTCGAGCCAACGCCGTGAACCTCGATAGTTGCGGTAGTAGACAACGTCGCCTGGGGCAAAAGCAGGTGTCTGCCGCTGCACAGGAACCTGATGCGGCGGATGTAGCAAAGACATCAAGGTGCGATGAGAGCGACCGTGGAGCAACTCAGCCGGCGAGCGACCATCTCGGGGCTGAGAGCGATACGAGGACAAAAAGAGCAATAACGCGTCCTCCCGAGAATGCGACTCTTTCAACTTCAACATCTGTGACTTGAAAGTCCTGACCAATCGTTCAGCGGCACCGTTTGACTGTGGCGAAAACGGCGCGGACGTCAGATGTTGAATACCATTGGCCTTGCAGAAGGACTGAAATTCTGCGGACATGAATTGTGGGCCATTGTCGGAAACAATAGGCTGTGGAAGACCTTCAATGCAAAAGATAGCGGATAACGCTTGGACGGTGGCAGATGACGTCGTGGAAGACATCCGGACAACAAAAGGAAAATAACTGACTGAATCTACCGCAACCAACCATCGAGCATTCCAGAATGGACCAGCAAAATCGATGTGTAAGCGTTGCCAAGGGGAAGTGGCTTTTGGCCATGCAAAGAATTTCCGCGGTGGTGCTGATTGTTGTTCGGCACACACCATGCAAGAAGAGCACACATATCCGTAATCGCGGCATCGATTCCGAACCAAGTACAGTGCTGACGAGCAAGTTGTTTCGTTCTCACTATACCCCAATGTCCTTGGTGAAGAAGCCGTAAGACAGAGGACTGTAACGAACGTGGGACCACGACCCTGGACTGATCATTATCAGAACGCAACAGCAAAACACCACGTCATACAAAAAGTCTCTCCTTGTGAGCAAAAAATCGGCGAACCAACGGATCCCCGATCCGTGACTTTGACAAGGGCCATTGCGTAGCAACAAAACGCAGAACGGTAGCAAGGACAGGGTCGGCAGCTGTGGCTGTAGCTACACGACGAAAATCAATCGGAAACGATTCGACCACGTCATCGGTTTCCGCATCAATGAACATGCAAGCAAGTTCGGAGGAATCGAATGCTCTATCCTCAGCAACAGGCAAACGGGACAACGCATCGGCGTTTCCGTGCTTAGCAGTGGACCGATACAAGATATCGTAGCGATACTGCGAGAGGAAAATAGACCAGCGAATGAATTTCTGCGCTGTACGTGGAGGTACAGGCTTGGTAGGATGAAAAAGCGATGTCAAAGGTTTGTGGTCTGTGATGATGGTAAAGTGACGACCATACAAGAAATCATGAAACTTTGTAACATCAAATACGAGAGCCAATGCTTCTTTCTCGATCTGTGAATAATTTCGTTGCGCAGACGAGAGCAATTTGGACGCAAAGGCAATAGGGCGATCGTGCGAACCATCTTTGTGCGCAAACACAGCACCGATCCCATCCTCGTCGCCAATGTTGTGGGTTGGCAGGAGAGCCTACACCGTGATCTTAGAGGAAGCCGAAAGGCACGCGTTTTAGCTCACGCAGGCTGGCGTGAGGTCTGGAACAGGTCAAGGAAATTAGACTTTAGCAAAAAAAACGGACGTAGCTGGTGGAATACTTAACTTTAATCCATAAATGGTGAACGTCGCTCTTGACGGTACATGTTTTACAGTATCAATGGTAATTGGTAATGGCGCCTTGCTAGGTCGTAGCAAATGACGTAGCTGAAGGCTATGCTAACTATCGTCTCGGCAAATGAGAGCGTATTTTGTCAGTGAACCATCGATAGCAAAGTCGGTTGTACAACTGGGCGAGTGCTAGGAAGTCTGTCTAGACCTGCCGTGTGGCGGCGCTCGGTCTGCATCACTGATAGTGGCGACATGCGGGTCCGACGTATACTAACGGACACCTTGCAAGTGTGGTGTCTGGCGGTGACACCACACTTCCCTTTTTGGATACTGGTGTGACTTGAGCAATTTTCCTGTCTTAAGGTACGAATTTTCCTGTGAGCGAGCTGTTGTATATAATAGCTAAATAAAGAGCTGTTGTATCAGCATACTCTGAAAGGAATCTGACTGGTACACAATCTGGAGAGGAGGTCTTGCCTTTATTGAATGATTTAATCTGGTTTGTCACATCGAGGATATCTACTTCTATGTTTCTCATCTTGGCAGCTGTTCTTGATTGGAATTGAGGAATATTTACTTTGTCTTTTTTTGTGAAGGACTTTCCCAAATCCGTGTTTAATAACTCCGCTTTAGTGGCACTGTCATCAGTGACTTCACCGTTGTAATCGCGCAGTGAATGTATGGTATTGATTGCGTCTTGCCACTGGTGTGTTTTATATATGACCAGAATCTCTTTGTGTTTTCTGCCAGATTTCGAGACAGAATGTCGTTGTGGAAATTATTAAAAGCATCTCGCATGAAGTACGCCCTATCTTTCGAACTTCTGTAAAATTTTGCCAGTTTTGTTGAATTTGAGTTCTTTTATATTTGGCGTGCTTTTTTCGCTGCTTCTACAACAGCGCTCTGACCCGTCTTGTGTACCATGGGGGATCAGTAGCATCACTTATTAATTAATGTGGTATATATCTCTCAATTGCTGTCGATATTATCTCTTTGAAATCATTGAACAACTTATCTATGCTTACATGATCAAATCGGAAGGAGTGAAGATTGTCTCTTTAAAGGGCGTTAAGAGCATTTTATCAGCTTTTTTAAACATATTTACTTTAAGTTTCTTTTTGATGGTTGTAGGTATTACGGCATTCAGCCTAGCTGCAACGGCCTTGCGTTCGTTAATCCCTGCATTCGTCACGCTGCTCACTATTTCTCCAGGGTTATTAGTTGCTATTAGGTCAAGTATGCTTTCGCAACCACTTACTCTTGGAATGGGCTTATGAAATAATTGTTCAATATAATTTTCTGAGAAAGCATTCAGTACAATTTCTTATGACGTTTTATGCTGCCGCCGGCTTTAAACGTATATTTTTTCCAGCGTATCGAGGGTAGATTGAAGTCACCACTGACTACAGTTGTATGATTGGGGTACTTATTTGAAATGAGTATCAAGTTTTCTATGAACTGTTCAGCAAATATATCTTCTGAGTCGGAGGGTCGGTAAAAATATCAAATTAATAGTTTAGTCCGATTGTCAGTTATAACCTCTACCCATACTATTTCGAAGGAACTATCTACTTCAATTCCACTACAAGGCAAACTACTTCTGACAGCAATGAATACTCCACCACCAACTGCATTTAATCTATCCTTTCTGAACACTGTTAGATCGTTGGAAAACATTTCGGCTGAACTTATTTCCGGCTTTAGCTAGTTTTCTGTACCTATAGCTATTTGAATTTCAGTGCTTTCTATTTGGGTTTGGAGCTCTGGTTCTTTCCCAACACAGCTACGACAATTTTATAACTACAACACCGATCGTTTCTACAACTACTTAAGTGTGTTTTACCTGTCCCCTTTTAGATGGACGCCCTTCCTGTGGTTCCCTGAGATCCTCTAACCTAAAAAACAGCCCAGTCCCTTCCACACAGACCCCACTACCCGTGTAGCCGCCTCCTTTGTGTAGTGCTCTCCTGACTTATTAACCAGAACCCAGGAGCACTTTCAGTTCTATCGACGATGCTGCATATGGTGAGCTCCGCCTTAATCTTGGGAGAAAGACGCAGTCTTTGCCATTTCCGCTAGCCTCCAGAAACCGTAGAGAAACTCCCCAGATTAGAAGCGACACATGTCATTGGAATGCACACTGGCTTCCTTGCTCTCCTTGGAAGCCATGTTCCTAAGGGGCCCCAGTACACGCCTAAGTTTGGAGCTCCCAACTACCAGCAAACCCACCCTCTGTGACTGCTCTGACCTTGTGGGCCGAGAAGCTTCCTCCAGAACAGGGTGGACGAGTGCGTCCGGCTCAGAGACACCGTCAGCCACAGATAATGCCCGAAACCTGTACATCAAATGAACCAGCAAGGCCCTACAATCGGACCCTCAGGAAGTTTTTCGCTGCCTGCCAGAATGATCTCCAACTCAACCACAGGTGAGGGGTCGACCTCAGTGCAGGCAGTACTTGGGGCGACTACAACATTGGACCGATTGGGGGCCATGTCCCTCGCTTCCTCGTGTCCAAGCCCCACAGTGATGCCCCTTGCCAGCAGCCTCAAACTGTTTCATGGAAGCCAAGACAGCCTGGAGCTGTGAGCGAAGGGTCGCCAACGCAGCTTGCATCTGTACACAGCAATCACAGTTACTATCCATTACTGCAGAAGCTCCTGTTGGAAGCTCATAAAAATAGATAACAAACGAATGGTGTACTGGCCTTATTAGCAACAGGAACACGACATGCAGTGCTCTGATGGTCTATTCGACACTGAGCTATACTAACCAAAACAAAACAAAAATGCCTTTACTGTAGGATGGTCGATATAAAGATCGATAACAGCGGCAGTACTGTACCTTACACTGTTATTAAACTAAAGTCTGTGCCTAGTAAGCACTCGAACACGCAAGAAATTACAAAAATAATCTAGAAACAACACAGGTATCTGTAAATAGGTAACTCCTGTAGGATGCTCGTAAAAATATGCAACAAACGAATGGTGTACTCGTTTTATTAGCGGCAGGAGCACGAGCGGCTGTGTCTCTGACATTTTCCCTTATGAATGATAGTAATTTTAGGGAGTGTTAACCCATAGCAATAGCCGCTTGTGGCATTAGTTCACAATTTCTACTCTTTGGCCATTCTTGTGTGAAGCCTTATTTGAGCAGATTACTGTTCACTTTTGATTGTGTTGGTGGGGTAGCTTTGGCGGCAACAATGCTCCTAGGTCTGGAGCAGAGGTGTTTTTTCTTTTGCCATGGCGGCATTTCTGTTGTTGCACGGCATCTGGGTTGATTGGCAGTTGGCCGCCTCTGCAAGTCGCATTGTGATGGCTCAGTGAAATTGATCATTTGATGCATGTCATGGCGGAGTGTCGCCATTTAAGTGGGAATCAGTTGTTTGATGTACTCGGTGATTTAAAGAGCTCTGGAGGTTAACCTTGCGCTCTTACTGCTACGTATCAGTGCATTAATTTTAAGACCTACTACTTATGAATATAAACTGCCGAACCTTACCTTGATCCACAGTCATTAGCTACTACGCTTGTCATATTTGGCTGCTCGTTCCTTGTTGGCTGCGTTAGCTATCTGCTGTACCTTACTTTGAATTTGGGCACTTGTATATATATTAAAGGTTGTGTCAAAGTTTCTACTGGTGTGTACTAGTCGGAAGTCCATTTCAATTGCATGTAGTTCTAACTTATATTGAATTTTGGGCAATTGTATGTTTATTAAAGGTTGCATCAACGTATCTGCTGGTATGTACCAATTGGAAGTACATTTCAGTTGCATGCACTTCCGACATACTGGTGAATTTGGGCGCCTTTATATTTATTAAAGGTTGTTGTTAATGTTTGGTTGGAGTATGCAGGTGGACATTTCCATTTAAATTTTGCCGTGTGCAGTGGCCACGCAGTTTGAGGCACCATGTCATGGTCTGCGCAGCTCCTCCCGCTAGAGGTTCAAGTCCTCCCTCGGGCATGGGTGTACGTGTTGTTCTTAACATAAGTTAGTTTAAGGAGTGTGTAATTCTAGTGACCGATGACCAGTTTGATCCCTTAGCAATTCACACACACAATTAAATTTTATACATTTACAGTTTATTTTTTTTTTTGATGGGCTGTGTATTTTATTAGTTAAGGGATTTTTTATTAAGTGTTATACAATGTTAAGCGACCTTCCTACAGCTACAATCTCTAACATATCTTGTGATCATTCCTGTATTTGGATGAATGTTGTCTGATTCTGTAACGGTTACCTAAGCTGCCAACTGTTAGTTGTTATTTAATGACTGGTGTCTTAGTTCATTTCATTGATAGAATTGTTTGTGAAGCAGCTTGCAGCCACGCCCAGTTGGTGTGACTTTTCTCCTTTTTGTTACCTCTGTACTCCCGATTTCCACGCCCTGCTCTTAATGGTACAATTGTGACAGTTGAGTTTTAATGAACTGAGCCTGTTAAGCTTCGGTGAGAATTCTGATTCTTCTAATAAGTTTCTTGTTGTTAAGACATAAAGTGAATAACGTGAAACACCAAACGATGAAATATGTGGGTCCACCTTCCACGTGTTTTTGTTAAGGGAACATTGTGAACATATGTGAAATTAGTTGAACTTTGACATTTTCTGTTGTCTGCTCCATAATGTACTTTGGACTTTCCTGAACATTTTGCTTTATAATACTTTAAAATCAGACAATTGTGAGACCTTCAAATAATATTTTGAATGTTGATGTGTGTGTGTCAAATTTCGCGGCTATGCATATACTGCCACATTTGAGCAGTCATATCTTGGAAACTGCACAGTCTAGAAGTGTGTTAATTGCTTTGTTTAGTGCCTACTGCTACGTCTCATAAGTTTGCATTACGAACAAACAAATCAGTCCTTTGTTTCTGATACTAGTTTAAGTTGAAATTATTGTGATTATCGGCTATTTTTGTAGTAAGCGAACTTCTATTGCTTTTTATACGTAAATAAAATGACTAACCGTAAACGTAACTTCAAGAAACGCAAATTTGCGGGTAACAGATATGTGGGACCTGCATTTTCTTCTGAAGTGCTTGAAAACACTTGTGCTATCAGTGAAGGAACCTCGATAATGTTTCTGAAGTGACCACGCCCCCTAGTGCATCGAAAAGGAAAGTAATTTTAGAAATGGGTAACAGTGGTAAAACTAATGATATTATGGACCACATAATTATTGATCGGGAAATCCTTGCACAAGTTCTTTCTGAAACTGTGGCTTGCTGTCTTTGTGGTGGTGAAGTTAAACTTTATGAGGATGTTGGAGCTAGAATAGATGTTGTGTCTAAATTAATTATTAATTATCAGAAGTGCAAAAACGAAAAATCATTTCATATTTGAATAAAAGGGTTCAGGTAATAAATTGTATGGAACTAATGTGAGACTGTTCTGTGGCCTTAGATGCATTGGTAAAGGGCTGGTAAGGTTCTCTCCACTGTGTTGAATTTGACAAAACCACCTTATAGGTATACCAAATATGTAACAGCAATTGGGCACTCTGTAAATGCTGTGGCTGAAGATTCAGTGGTTGCTGCTACATCAGACGCTGTTGAACAAAATGAGGGTGACACCGAAATTGCTGTGGATGGATCCCGGCAAAAGCGTGATTTAATTCTAAAAATGGTTTTACTGCTGAAATAAGTATTTACACTGGAAAAGTTTTTGGTTTTGAAGTTCTTAGTAAGTACTGCCAAGGTTGTACAGTGAACCAGAAGAACAGATTACGTCATAAGCAGCATTGTGTAAGAAATTATGATGGCATAAGTGGAGGAATGGAGGCGAAAGGCGCATTTAACATTTTCCAGCGTTCTCAGAAGGTATGTGAATTAGTGAATTACTTAGGTGATGGAGACAGCAAGGTTTTCATCGCAGTACAAAACAGTAAGCCACATATTGTTCCTGTACAAAAAGTAGAGTGTGTAGGACATGTCAAGGAAAGGATGGGAACACGTCTGCATAACCTAGACACCAAGCTGGGTAACACAAAACTGTCTGATGGCAAGACAATAAAATGTGCTGGAAGACTAACGGACAAAGTAATTGATGAATTACAGGAATATTATGGGAAGGACATCAGAGATAACTGTGACAATTTAGAGAAGATAAAAAGAGCTGTGTGGAGCACTTTCTTTCATCGAATATCAATTGTTGAAAAGCCTGCTTTCTGTCCACCTCCACCAAATACTTGGTGTAAATACAGGCAAGCTGAATTTTCTGGCAACCTGCATGAATTTAGACAAACATTCTCTTCGTTTGGCAGTAAAGGAGGCAATCGAACTTATTTACACATATCTGGCAAATCCTGAACTACTAAAAGTGTGTTTGCATGGGAAGACCCAGAATGTGAATGAGTCCCTCAATGATATTGTGCGCTGCTGTGTGCCTAAAATTGTTCTTGTTGGCCTTATGACTCTAACGTTAGCAGTGTCTGATGCTGTAAGAACTTTTAATGGTAAGAACTGTGAAAGACAAGGTTCTGGAGAAGTTTTGGGCAAGATTTGGACAGAATGCAGCTAATGGACTGTGGGAACTGGATGAGCTTCTTGTACGTGAAGCAGAGTTAGCTGCACAGAAAATGACAAAAGAAACAAGAACGAAAAGGAGGAGGCAAGCACTGGTCTGTTGTGACACTGAAGAAGGCACAGACTATGGGCCAGTGGAATTCTAGTGCATAAAAGAAGCAGAAATGCAAGTCTGTATAAGAATTTGTAATAAAAAAGTTTTAAACCTCAATATCCCTAAACTACATTTTTTGCAGAAAAAGACCCATTTTCTAAAAATGTAGTAATGGTAGAGACATGAAATTTTCACACCATGCCAAGGATGAAGTTCAACACATATTGAATTACATTAATTAAAATATGCTCAGTCGTTTTGTTTTTATGTTCATTGATTTACAAATATCTGTCAATAAATTGAGTGGTTGAAAAAAAAAGAAAGATACAATGTCCCACAATACAATTTTAGTAACAATTCTAGTTCAATGCATCTAGGAAGGTGCATTCAATAATTATGAAAAATTGTAAGTTGGTGTCTTAGAAAGTCTCCAAGATAATGGGTCACAAAATTCGATAATTTGACATTGGCGGTATCGAACATACAATGTCTCCTTAAATCTAATCCTACCCCTGTTGTGAGGTACAAAATATCTAATGTTAATTTAAACGTTAGGACAGACTTTTCTGAAGCCATTTTTCTGCAGTTAAGCCTTGTACAGAGGTGAAATGTGGATGATAAACAGTTTAGACAAGAAGAGAACCGCAGTTTCTGAAATGTGATGCTATAGAATAATGATGAAGATTAAATGGATAGATCATGTACCTAATGAGTAATCAATAAATAGAACTGGAGAGAAATGAAATTTGTGGTTTAACTTGTCTGAAAGCAGATATCAGTTGACAGGACACATTCTCAGACATGAGGGATTCAAAAATGTAGTATTCGGGGGTAAAAATTGCAGAGGGAGACAAATAGATGAGTGATGAGGGTTGCGGTAGTTATTTAAAGATTAAGCTCGCACATTATAGAGCAGCATGGAGAGCCGCATTAAACCAGTCTTCGGTCTGAAGATTACAACGAAAACAACAGCAACAACAACCAGGTCTAAGCAGTCAGTCAGCAGAGATCAGTGTCCTGAGTGTTACAAAGAGGTACTTGTGTGACCCTGTGCAGCAAACAGTAAGGCTGTACATGTCAGCTGAACTGTGCATTATTAAAGACTTTGATGACCTGTTGAAATAAATGGCCGAAAACTCAGCAGAGATTGTGTTATTTTATCCATCGCTGTAATTTTTGGCGTCTGTAGTATATGTTTCAGAATAAAATTCAGTCGTCAGTTGCAAATATATATTTCGTGTTACCGAACGACAAATTAATTAGTCATGCAGAGGAGCCTTCAAACGTAGCGAAATTATCAATCTGTAGACGTTGTCTACACATTTATGTAATGTATAACAAGTGTGTTACAGAAACTTACATAGTATTGTCTTTAGCAAATGTCAGTATCTTCTTTATAGATATAAGATCAAGTGTGCAAAAATGTACATTTTGTATGTGGTTATTGCAATCAGAGATTGACAATTTATAGTAACTGAAACACATGTGTGTACGTGCAAAGGTGTTTTGCTATCAGCAAGCAACTGTATAAAAGCATATAAAAGGCATAAGTAAGGTACATAAAGAAGTTGTATATAACACATTTAACAAAACATAGTAAGTGATTCTAACACATAAAAATAATTGGCTCGTTTTCACACTTCATAAGATATGCTGTGCAATTAAAATAGTGTCTGCTTTCAATTGCAAGTTGATGACAACAGATCTTTAGAATTTGTATGAAAATTTTTATATATTTAAATTCTTTCAAAAGGATCTATGAAGAAGACACCCGGTACAGTAATCCTATGTACGTTTCTGTAATATTCTTCTTATAATTCAAATAAATGTATGGCCAATGTTTAAAGACTGATAATATCGCTAAGTTTGCGGTCTTCTGAATATATAAAAATTAATTTGTCGAAACCGGTCAAGCGAAATAAATGTGTATTTGCAACTGACGATTGAATTTTGTTCTCAAAGAATATTGTCAAAATCTAAACGAAACAAAGACAAAGGTATGAAGAGTAATAAAGGGAATGGTTTGATTAACTTCGACATTGAAAAAACGCAGCAGTGAAAGAAGTGAAACAGATGTCCTATATAGCAAGGAAGAGTAGATGGGATTTGCTAAGCTATAAATATATGAGAAGTAGGTGGACGCAGACAAAGCAAGACTTCCGTAACTAAAGCGCTATACTGGTACCCATATATTGATACAGAAATGTAGAAGAAATTTTTGAAAATGTACGTCTGGAGCATAAAATTCTATGGAAGTGAAAGGTGTATCGTCCGAAAATCAGAGAACTAGAAACATGTGAATAGCTTTGTTGGTCCTTCAAAGCTAGTAGTGTAGTTATTTCGTATGTGTGGTACCAATTACTTGCTTGCCACCAAAGATCGAAATCCGCCTTCTCCTTTTGGGTGTAGATCTTTTTATAATGCGGAATACCGTAAGCCTCAAAGGCCTGGTGTAAGTCTTTCCATTAGACACCAAGTCTGCCTACACCATTGATTCTACCTGAGAAAGGAGGAATGTGTTGTTCCTGGAGAGGATTCCCATCATTAAGATATGGTGCTTCGCGGTCCCAGCGGGGTTCGACCTCGAGACGTTCCGGTACTCTCTTTACCACTAATCAGCCTGGTCTGCCAATAGTAGTCTGCCAATACTCTCTTGAATATTCTAGAATTTCAATCAAGAAGAGCTGCCAACATGAGTGACTTAGAAGCAGATAGCATGAGAGTAGTGAAGCAATTTAAATCGCATAACAAAAGCAAATCTTCAGGTCCAGACTGTTCTCCAACTAGGTCCTTTTCAGAGTATGCTGACGCAATAGTTCCATACATAACAATCATATACAACAGCTCTCTAGGCGAAAGGTTCATACCCAAAAACTGGAAAGTTACACAGGTTGCACCAATATTCAAGAAAGGTAGTAGGAGTAATCCACTAAATTAAAGGTCCATATCGTTAACGTCGATATGCAGCAGGATTTTGGAACATATACCACTATTGTGTTCGAACATTATGAGTTACCTCGAAGAGAACGGTCTATTGACACATGCAGTCAACACAGATTTACAAAACATCGTTCTTCTGAAACGCATCTAGCTCTTTACTCACACGAAGTGTTTAGTGTTGTCGACAAGGAATTTCAAATTGATTCCTTATTTCTAGATTTTCAAAAGACTTTTGACACTGTATCTCGTAAGCGGCTTGTAATCGAGTTGCATGTTTATGGCGTATCGTCTCAGTTATGCGACTGCTTTGGCTATTGATCGTAAATAATAGCAAGTGTGAGGTCATCCACATGAGTCCTAAAAGGAATCCGTTCAACTTCGGTTACACGATAAATCAAACAAATCTAAGAACAGTATATTCAACTACATACCTAGGAAGTCCGATTACGAACAACTTAAACTGGAAAGAACGCATAGAAAATGGTGTGGGGAAGGTGAGCCAAAGACTGCGATTTATTTATTGTCAGAACACATAGAAGATGGAACAGATCTACTAGAGACACTGCTTACACTACGCTTGTCCGTGCTCTTTTGGACTACTGCTGCAGTGTATGGGATCCTTAGCAGACAGGATTAACAGAGTACACTGAGAAAGTTCAAAGAAGAGCAGCACGTTTTGTATTAATCGGCAAACAGTGGAGAGTGTGGCACGGGCATGATACAGGATTTGGGGTGGACATCATTAAAAGAAAGGTGTTTCTAGTTGCGACAGGATCTCCTCACGAAATTTCGATCCCCAACATTTTCCTGCGAATGCGAAACTACACTCCTGGAAATTGAAATAAGAACACCGTGAATTCATTGTCCCAGGAAGGGGAAACTTTATTGACACATTCCTGGGGTCAGATACATCACATGATCACACTGACAGAACCACAGGCACATAGACACAGGCAACAGAGCATGCACAATGTCGGCACTAGTACAGTGTATATCCACCTTTCGCAGCAATGCAGGCTGCTATTCTCCCATGGAGACGATCGTAGAGATGCTGGATGTAGTCCTGTGGAACGGCTTGCCATGCCATTTCCACCTGGCGCCTCAGTTGGACCAGCGTTCGTGCTGGACGTGCAGACCGCGTGAGACGACGCTTCATCCAGTCCCAAACATGCTCAATGGGGGACAGATCCGGAGATCTTGCTGGCCAGGGTAGGTGACTTACACCTTCTAGAGCACGTTGGGTGGCACGGGATACATGCGGACGTGCATTGTCCTGTTGGAACAGCAAGTTCCCTTGCCGGTCTAGCAATGGTAGAACGATGGGTTCGATGACGGTTTGGATGTACCGTGCACTATTCAGTGTCCCCTCGACGATCACCAGTGGTGTACGGCCAGTGTAGGAGATCGCTCCCCACACCATGATGCCGGGTGTTGGCCCTGTGTGCCTCGGTCGTATGCAGTCCTGATTGTGGCGCTCACCTGCACGGCGCCAAACACGCATACGACCATCATTGGCACCAAGGCAGAAGCGACTCTCATCGCTGAAGACGACACGTCTCCATTCGTCCCTCCATTCACGCCTGTCGTGACACCACTGGAGGCGGGCTGCACGATGTTGGGGCGTGAGCGGAAGACGGCCTAACGGTGTGCGGGACCGTAGCCCAGCTTCATGGAGACGGTTGCGAATGGTCCTCGCCGATACCCCAGGAGCAACAGTGTCCCTAATTTGCTGGGAAGTGGCGGTGCGGTCCCCTACGGCACTGCGTAGGATCCTACGGTCTTGGCGTGCATCCGTGCGTCGCTGCGGTCCGGTCCCAGGTCGACGGGCACGTGCACCTTCCGCCGACCACTGGCGACAACATCGATGTACTGTGGAGACCTCACGCCCCACGTGTTGAGCAATTCGGCGGTACGTCCACCCGGCCTCCCGCATGCCCACTATACGGCCTCGCTCAAAGTCCGTCAACTGCACATACGGTTCACGTCCACGCTGTCGCGGCATGCTACCAGTGTTAAAGACTGCGATGGAGCTCCGTATGCCACGGCAAACTGGCTGACACTGACGGCGGCGGTGCACAAATGCTGCGCAGCTAGCGCCATTCGACGGCCAACACCGCGGTTCCTGGTGTGTCCGCTGTGCCGTGCGTGTGATCATTGCTTGTACAGCCCTTTCGCAGTGTCCGGGGCAAGTATGGTGGGTCTGACACACCGGTGTCAATGTGTTCTTTTTTCCATTTCCAGGAGTGTATTTTGTTAAAGCCGACCTAAATAGGGAGAAACGATCGTAATAATAAAATAAGGGAAATCAGAACTTGCACGGAAAGATATAGGTGTCCATTTTTTCCGCACGCTGTTCTAGAGTGTAATAATAGGAAATTATTGTTAAGATGGTTCGATGAACCCTCTGCCAGGTACATAAGTGTGTCATGCGCAGAGTATCCATGTAGCTGTACAAATAGTAATGTAACCATCCCTGTTTCATGCAGATCTGTATACAGTCAATTATTCAACAGCGTTTTCACATTCAGAGACAATCTCAGCGTAGGCGCCTGCACTATCCTTGGTCTGGCAATCTTGTCCAAGAAATCATTCCAGTCCAGGATACCAATGACCTTTTTACCAGCGTTTGCAGCCATGGCTCTGAGTCACACATAACCCAGAACATACTGCGACGAAATCTTCAGTCTTATCTCAGATACGCTATGTGATTAAAACTATCTGGACAACTGGCTGAAAATCTCTTAAAAGTTCATGGCGCCCTCCATCGGTAATGTTGGAATTCAGTATGGTGTTGGCCCACCATTGGCCTTGATGACAGCTTCCACTCTCGGAGGCATACGTTCAATCAGGTGCTGGAAGGTCTCTTGAGGAATGGCAGCCCATTTTTCACGGAGTACTGCACTGAGGAGAGATATAGATATCGGTCAGTGAGGGCTGGCAAGAAGTCGGCGTTCCAAAATATCCCAAAGGTGTTCTGTAGGATTTAGGTCAGGACTCTGTGCAGGCCAGTCCATTACATGGATGTTATTGTCGTCTAACCACTCCGCCACAGGTCGTGCTTATGAACAGGTGCTCGATCGTGTTGGAAGATGCGATCGCCGTCCTCAAATTGCTCTACAACAGTGGGAAGCAAGGTGCTGTGATGGTGTCACGCAAAACAACAAAGCTTGAAACCCCCTCCATGAAAAATACGACCACCCCATAACACCAACGCCTCTGAATTTTACTGTTGGCACTACACACGCTGGCAGATGACGTTCACTGGGCATTTGCCATAACCACACCCTGTCATAGGATCGCCACATTGTGTACCGTGATTCGTCACTCCACACAACGGTTTTCCACTGTTCAATCGTCCAATGTTTACGCTCCCTACACCAAGCGAGGCGTCGTTTGGCATTTACCGGCGTGATGTGTGACTTACGAGCAGCCGCTCGACCATGAAATCCAAGTTTTCTCACCTCCCGTCTAACTGTCATAGTACTGGCAGTGGAACCTGATGCAGTTTGGAATTCATATGTGATGGCCTGGATAGATGTCTGCCTATTACACATTGCGTCCCTCTTCAATTGTCAGCGGTCTCTGTCAATCAACAGACGAGATCGGCCTCTACGCTTTTGTGCTGTACGTGTTCCTTTGTGTTTCCACTTCACTACCACATCGGAAACAGTTGACCTAGGGATGTTTAGGAGTATGGAAATCTCGCGTACAGACGTATGACACAAGTGACGCCCAGTAACCTGCCCACGTTCCAAGTCCGTGAGTTCCGCGGAGCGCCCCATTCAGTTCTCTCACGATATCTAATGACTGCTGAAGGCGCTGATACGGAGTACCTGGCAGTAGGTGGCAGCACAATGCATCTAATATGTAGAACGTATGTTTTTCGGGGTGTCCGGATACTTTTGATCACATAGTGTACCTTTTGTCCACCGGTCTCCTTGAACGTTTGAAATTTCCCCAGAAGTGAGATCGATATATTTCAAGAGCAAAAGGGAATTTCCCTCAAAACTCCGAACCAATAATCCACCTGAATACCGACTGCTTGGAAGCGGAACATGTCGCTTGGCAGAAATTTCAAGTGTATAGTTAAAGGACAATTTGAGATACATTTATTATTCCCTCCCCAGAGAAAATGTTCCCCTACTTAGCAAGAGGCGTATATTTCCCTAAAATCTATATAAGAGACGCATCACCTAAGGATGATGATTAACGGTGTGTTGCAGTGGTAAACACACCATTTGAACTACACCAATATGCCGCATCAACTCTTAGATCACCTGTCTGCCAGCTCAGTTTCAAAGATCTTTCATTGGTGTTACAGAAGCAGCCACGCAAGGAAAAAAATGAAGAAAATAAAAAAGCATTGACAGTTCTCTATGACATTCAGAATTTTTGTAAATCCCTTTATGATATCAGATGCCATTTGGTTAGCAACCTCTGGCTCTGTCACTTTGTTTTATGCTCACGTTTTATGTTGCCTGTCCACCGCCACAGTTAAATGGTCAGCATATATGTCTGCATAGCAGATGACCCAGGTTTGTTTCCCGGTACGGGCAAAGATTTTTCGTTAGCGGGAAGACAGGTACAGGGGCCGCTCTCGGCCTCGTGATGCCATTGAGAAGCTACGTGGTTGAGAAGTAGCGGCTGCAATGTCTGAATCGACAAAACATCTTGGAGAGTGGTGTGCTGACCTCATGATCCTCCATATCGCTTCCCCATGATGCCGCAAGGCAAATGATGATACTGCGGCCGGTCGATATTCCTTGACGCTTCATGGCCTGGACGAGGAGGTCGCTCTATGATGTTTCCTCGATAGAAGAAGAAAAGAAGAAAGAAAACGACGGAACTACTATGTTGGGCTCTTTTTCTTTCAAAATACCTTTACAGAACGTATTTCCGACCTATATCCCAACACCGAACCATCAACGTCCTTTTGCGCTTGTCTACGAACTGCGAGCCTACACTCCATGAGCACTAAACGATTTCAAAGTTGATAAGGTTAATCCGTATTTTAAAGAATTTAATCTGATCTCACGTGAGACGCCGATGCAAGCTTCTGTCTCCTCCAGTGTGTTTCAATAAGCCAATCGCGTCTGGCTAACCATCTCCACCATGTGGTTGCCTGAGATACGCATCTTTTACTTAGCTCACTAGAAAGCTTAGTTTCAATATGGTGGCTATTATAGGAGAACAATGAAATATGTTAAAATAGCTCAATGATATCGACACAACAGCTGAAGACTTTGGGAGTTAGCATGAATTTTGAGTGGAATGAAGTGCCGTAAAACTTGCTTCCAGAAAGCTGAATTTTTATTAGTGCTAGAGACCAATTTGTAGATAAGCAGTGTAGCTCCACACTACGAGAGCGTGCTGAAAAAAAATGCCTTCGAATTTTTTTATATCAAAACATCTATTGGTTTTTAAATAAAACGAACGTTATTCACATGCTACATCTTTATTTTTCATTTCGAAAGATAGTCGCCATGATGATGAACATATTTCTCCCAATGAGACACCTGTTTGTTGATACGGCCACTGTTGACTGTTTGACTTGGTTGACGGAGTCACAGCCTCAACTCCGCTTGCACTGCTCCATTACTGTCAAACCGAAGTCCTCGAAGGCCTTCTTTAAGTTATGGAAAGAGATGAAAATCGGATGGGGCCAAGTCGGGGACTGTATGGAGAATGATGGATGACAGTAAAACCAAGACGTCAGACATCTACAGATGACGCAATGTATGCGTGCGGTCTGGTACTGTCATGCTGAAAGAGAGGGTACTCCGTGTATGAATGAACTCATAACGCGATTACAGCATGCTGTTTCTCACACACCGACATAGTTACTTTACACTCCGTCATGTTACACACTACAATTCTGAGCCCTCTAGCGGCAGAGATAAGCACCTTTCGTCAGCAAAGCGGGAAAGTCGACCGAGTAATATGCACGACATGTAATACCACAACCGATATCGAGAACACAATAAAACAATCGGAGTTATTACTTTTCAGCACGCCCTTGTACAAAGTTCTTTCGTAAAGCAATCAGCTTAATGCGGTCGATAGCAATTGAAATGAGATTGGAAGGAAATGCATGGAAAGTTTTGAGTGTTGAACTGCCTATCCTGGAATGAGTTATGCTATTATTACCTACGTGCTTGGTCGGTTGGTGACTGTAGTTATTTCTTAAAGCTTCTGGCAATTGTCTTTAGATCCATTACTTACCTACAAGAAGGGGAGGGGCGGAAGGGTCCGTTCCAGACTATCACTTCTATAGAAAACTGGCATGGCAGAAAATAAGGGAGAACCAATATAGCGTGTTCGACAAATTAACACAATAAGAAGCCAACGTGTGGGAAAGTACACTACTGTATTGTTCAGTAAACAAATAGACGTATAGAGAATGGGAATCACCGACAAAATACGGTACTGTTCATTGTACAAGACACGTACTGCATAATAAGGATTCATACAGATTGTTGTAACCGCGACCGGAAGGATCGCGGGGTGGCCGAGAAAGCCCGGCGGGACCAAAAGGAGAGCGGCCCGCGAACAAACAGACGAACGAAAAGGACGGACACGAAACAACGACGGCCAATCGAGAGAGACAAAACGCAAGAAGCAACGGAGTGACAGAGTCAACCGAACGAATCTAAAACGTGCACTAGTAGTGAAAACAAAGAACGGCAAACACACTGTCTGTTGTCGAGGCGGTATGTCAAGACGCACGCAACGATTAGACTCATTGGCTGAGCTCTTTTTCTTCTTTATTGTTATTTTCACACCTTATACAGGTAGGCTGGCAGCGGCAAACTACGCAGCTTTCGTCCACAGATAGGACAAACGATACATAAGGAGACATCGAAAAACAGACATGGTGGATAAACAACAGTAGATACACAAAATTGAAATACATGGAGTCGTTCACGGGCACAGTGTCCAAAATTAAAAAAAACGTTCAGAAACGTGGACACGAACAGAGATGACAGAAATGACACACGCAAACGATGGAGTGCAAATGATGAAACACTGGAACACGAACACGAAGGCACACACAAACATTAGGCGATGATCTCCGGCGCGCAAATGTTCACTGTTCGTGTACGAATCCGAGGACCTGCCAAAGGGGAAAAAGTGGGGGAGGAGGGAGAGGGGGAGGGTGTAGATGCCGGTGGCAGAGGAGTTGAGTTGGGAGTGGGAGGGAAGAAGGTAGGGGAGGGGGTAAGGAAAGCCCAGGTGGAGAGGAGGGAGGGATGAATAGAGAAGGGAGAGAGGGTGCCCTTGGGAAAAACACAAGGGGTAGGAAGGGGAGGATCAAAGTTGGTAGGAGGGGTAGATGGAGGGGATGAGGGCATCATCAGGGAGGGGGAGTTGGCGGAAGGCACCTTGGGCAAGGGCATGGAGAGTTGATAGATGGGAAGGGGGTGGGACGTGGGAATACAGGCACAGTAGCAGATGGGGGTGGGACAGGATGGGAGAGACAAGTGGGTGAGGGGGATCAAGTTTGCGGGAGGTGTAGAGGATCCGTATCGGTTCGAGGAAAAGGAGGAGGTGTGGGAACGGAAAGAGGTCATACAGGATCCTTGTGGGGGAAGGAAAGCGGATGCGATAGGCGAGGCGGAGTGCATGGCGTTCCAGGATTTGAAGGGATTAGCTGAGCGAGAGGCAGGCGCTTAAATACATGATCGGGGGCGCCGCTATTGGCCGCTGGGACCACGTGTACTACTGTGGCGCCCTCATATTAAACGTGGGCCAGGAGGCGAGAGCCGCCACTGCTTACGGCGCGATGGTGCAGAGACCTCTACGGGTCTTCGACGTCCATGCCGTCAGCCGCGTATTCCAAATCCACGACGTGCAGTACCAGACAGCTCAACTACAGACATTTTAAAAAATAGAATCTGTCCCTATAGCAAGCATGGTAGTGAGCACAACAATCATTGCTTCTAAGTGTAGCGTACCATTTCATGAAGCACTCATTTTAACATACTCGAATACTGATACAAGAGGCCGAAATACTGAAAATGGTTGGAAAGAGCGAGGCCGGTGTAGCTAGGATGAGAACTTTTGCCGACTACTGAATCCCAAGGATCCTTACCTAACGTGACCATACACAGCGCTGTGAGGGGGCCAGTCCCGCTTTCTGGCTGTCTGTCCTTTTATCCCCAGCCAGAGAAAAAATTTCCTACTTTTGCAAATAGACCAACCAGTAGCTGATTATACGTACCTTCTACCTGCCTGTATTCAATACATTCGAAACGTGCGGGTGACGGCGGCAACGCAGGTGGCGTGGAGAGGAGAGAGCGAGTAACATGCGAGAGTGCGACAGTTGCTGCCGCTCAACTGCCGCCAACAGTCACATCACGCAAGCGCGAACTTGATGTGCAGCGACATTGTTTAGTCTTAGTTTATATTGGAATGTTCGGGCGCACGTGCACAATCAAGCAACTCATTCAACAATTTCGTGTTTGTGTGTCTGTAACATCAGAAAAAATGCCTAAACGCAAGTGTACCTTTAATATTACTTTGCATAACAAGGATCCATTTGTAAAACAAAGGAGTGGTGCATCAGGTGTTTCGTATGAAAAGTGTCGTACTGATTTTAGTGTTGGTCATGGTGGTGCCAACTATATTGGAAAACATTTAAAATCGGGAAAACACAGGCTTTCCGATCAAGCTGGTGCTTCCAGCTCGTCAATACTTGCTTTAAAAAAATAAAATATAAAAAAAAATGGAACCGATTTGCCGACTTCGATGGATTCAACCGTAGTTGTAGCGGAAGGTGCATGGCCGTATCACACGATTCAAGAAAACCACAAGTTAGGCTCAAATGACTGTGCCTCTACTTTAATTCAGATATGTCCTGAGAAAAAATTTAGGTGTCCTCGTTCAGAATCGCAGGCTATTATTGTAAATGTGCTGGCACTTATGGTGATGGGTGAATTGAAAGAGCATCTCCGCAAAGCCCACTGTATATAACCGAGCGAGGTGGCGCAGTGGTTAGCACACTGGACTCGCATTCGGGAGGACGACGGTTCAATCCCGTCTCCGGCCATCCTGATTTAGGTTTTCCTTGATTTCCCTAAATCGTTTCAGGCAAATGCCGGGATGGTTCCTTTGAAAGGGCACGGCCGATATCCTTCCCAATCCTTCCCTCACCCGAGCTTGCGCTCCGTCCCTAATGACCTCGTTGTCGACGGGACGTTAAACACTAACCACCACCACCACCACCACTGTATATATTTATTAACGGATGCTTCAGGCTATCACTCAGAAGTCATTAATATTATTCATTGTTTTGATTCGATATTTTTTTACCTTGTAAAGGTATGATAGTCACAGTTTTAGAGTTTCGAGAGAAGCCTTGTGAAACATCATATACTGTTGTCGGTTATTTGAAGAAGGCATTATAGCGAAATGATTTAAATAAGGAAGTTCTGGCATCTTGTGGAGATAATACTAAATCAGCTTTGGAGGAAAGGACAGAAAAGGGAGTAATAATGCTTACGCAAAATTGAACATATCGAGGTAAATCACTGGGATTGGATATGGAACCCATATAGTTCACCACGCAATCAAAACAGCTTCAGATAACTCCCTGTGGATTTCGAATGTGTTATTGTCAAAATTTACTCATTTTTTTACATCTATAGCGTTCTATGGGAAGCTCTCAATGAGGATCAGGAACTGCTGGGCTTCAGCAAAACCAAGTGGCTCGCGTTAATGCCGGCGCTTGAAAGAATTTTAGAAATATTTGAGGACTTAAAAATCTATTTTTTGAGTTTCGATAAATGCCCAAATACTTTAAAAACATTTCTCGAAAATCCCACCTCTGAAGCATGGTTATACGTTTTGCATGTACAGGCAGCGACTTTACATCAAACGGTGGTAAAAACTGAAGAACAGTATGTGTCTACTGTAGAATCTACAAAGGAAGTTAAGCGTCTCCTGCATAACTTGGCACTTAACGAAAGTTTGCTTTTTCATTCTCACACCGTCCGTAATCTAATAACAATACTATAAGAAACTGACGCTGTTTTTCAAGGTGTAGAAACTGAAGGTAGAATTTTATAAGACTAGTAAAGAATACTTGGATCAGTGGTGTAAATTCAGTTCATACTTAGGAAGCGTTTGAATGGGAAACCTTGACAAAAATACCTACTGAGATGAAATACGTAATGCGACGGATTTGCTGATCTACATCTACATCTACATCTATACTCCGCGAGCCACCTTACGGTGTGTGGCGGAGGGTACTTATTGTACCACTATCTGATCCCCCCTTCCCTGTTCCATTCACGAATTGTGCGTGGGAAGAACGACTGCTTGTAAGTCTCCGTATTTGCTCTAATTTCTCGGATCTTTTCGTTGTGATCATTACGCGAGATATATGTGGGCGGTAGTAATATGTTGCCCATCTCTTCCCGGAATGTGCTCTCTCGTAATTTCGATAATAAACCTCTCCGTATTGCGTAACGCCTTTCTTGAAGTGTCCGCCACTGGAGCTTGTTCAGCATCTCCGTAACGCTCTCGCGCTGACTAAATGTCCCCATGACGAATCGCGCTGCTTTTCGCTGGATCATGTCTATCTCTTCTATTAATCCAACCTGGTAAGGGTCCCATACTGATGAGCAATACTCAAGAATCGGACGAACAAGTGTTTTGTAAGCTACTTCTTTCGTCGATGAGTCACATTTTCTTAGAATTCTTCCTATGAATCTCAACCTGGCGCCTGCTTTTCCCACTATTTGTTTTATGTGATCATTCCACTTCAGATCAAAAAAAAAAAAATGGTTCAAATGGCTCTGAGCACTATGGGACTTAACATCTGTGGTCATCAGTCCCCTAGAACTTAGAACTACTTAAACCTAACTAACCTAAGGACATCACACACATCCATGCCCGAGGCAGGATTCGAACCTGCGACCGTAGCGGTCGCGCGGTTCCAGACTGTAGCGCCTTTAACCGCGTGGCCACACCGGCCGGCCCACTTCAGATCGCTCCGGATAGTAACTCCTAAGTATTTTACGCTCGTTACCGCTTCCAATGATTTACCACCTATGGCATAATCGTACTGGAATGGATTTCTGCCCCTATGTATGCGCATTATATTACATTTATCTACGTTTAGGGAAAGCTGCCAGCTGTCGCACCATGCATTAATCCTCTGCAGGTCCTCCTGGAGTACGTACGAGTCTTCTGATGTTGCTACTTTCTTGTAGACAACCGTGTCATCTGCAAATAGCCTCACGGAGCTACCGATGTTGTCAACTAAATCATTTATGTAAATTGTAAACAATAAAGGTCCTATCACGCTTCCCTGCGGTACTCCCGAAATTACCTCTACATCTGCAGATTTTGAACCGTTAAGAATGACATGTTGTGTTCTTTCTTCTAGGAAATCCTGAATCCAATCACAAACCTGGTCCGATATTCCGTAAGCTCGTATTTTTTTCACTAAACGTAAGTGCGGAACCGTATCAAATGCCTTCCTGAAGTCCAGGAATACGGCATCAATCTGCTCGCCAGTGTCTACGGCACTGTGAATTTCTTGGGCAAATAGGGCGAGCTGAGTTTCACATGATCTCTGTTTGCGGAATCCATGTTGGTTATGATGAAGGAGATTTGTATTATCTAAGAACGTCATAATACGAGAACACAAAACATGTTCCATTATTCTACAACAGATTGACGTAAGCGAAATAGGCCTATAATTATTCGCATCTGATTTATGACCCCTCTTGAAAATGGGAACGACCTGCGCTTTCTTCCAGTCGCTAGGTACTTTACGTTCTTCCAGCGATCTACGATAAATTGCTGATAGAAAGGGGGCAAGTTCTTTAGCATAATCACTGTAGAATCTTAAGGGTATCTCGTCTGGTCCGGATGCTTTTCCGCTACTAAGTGATAGCAGTTGTTTTTCAATTCCGATATCGTTTATTTCAATATTTTCCATTTTGGCGTCCGTGCGACGGCTGAAGTCAGGGACCGTGTTACGATTTTCCGCAGTGAAACAGTTTCGGAACACTGAATTCAGTATTTCTGCCTTTCTTCGGTCGTCCTCTGTTTCGGTGCCATCGTGGTCAACGAGTGACTGAATAGGGGATTTAGATCCGCTTACCGATTTTACATATGACCAAAACTTTTTAGGGTTCTTGTTTAGATTGTTTGCCAATGTTTTATGTTCGAATTCGTTGAATGCTTCTCTCATTGCTCTCTTTACGCTCTTTTTCGCTTCGTTCAGCTTTTCCTTATCAGCTATGATTCGACTACTCTTAAACCTATGATGAAGCTTTCTTTGTTTCCGTAGTACCTTTCGTACATGATTGTTATACCACGGTGGATCTTTCCCCTCGCTTTGGACCTTAGTCGGTACGAACTTATCTAAGGCGTACTGGACGATGTTTCTGAATTTTTTCCATTTTTGTTCCACATCCTCTTCCTCAGAAATGAACGTTTGATGGTGGTCACTCAGATATTCTGCGATTTGTGCCCTATCACTCTTGTTAAGCAAATATATTTTCCTTCCTTTCTTGGCATTTCTTATTACACTTGTAGTCATTGATGCAACCACTGACTTATGATCACTGATACCCTCTTCTACATTCACGGAGTCGAAAAGTTCCGGTCTATTTGTTGCTATGAGGTCTAAAACGTTAGCTTCACGAGTTGGTTCTCTAACTATCTGCTCGAAGTAATTCTCGGACAAGGCAGTCAGGATAATGTCACAAGAGTCTCTGTCCCTGGCTCCAGTTCTGATTGTGTGACTATCCCATTCTATACCTGGTAGATTGAAGTCTCCCCCTATTACAATAGTATGATCACGAAACTTCTTCACGACGTTCTGCAGGTTCTCTCTGAGGCGCTCAACTACTACGGTTGCTGATGCAGGTGGTCTATAGAAGCATCCGACTATCATATCTGACCCACCTTTGATACTTAACTTAACCCAGATTATTTCACATTCGCATTCGCTAATAACTTCACTGGATATTATTGAATTCTTTACTGCTATAAATACTCCTCCACCATTGGCGTTTATCCTATCCTTGCGGTATATATTCCATTCTGTGTCTAGGATTTCGTTACTGTTCACTTCCGGTTTTAACCAACTTTCCGTTCCTAATACTATATGCGCACTATTTCCTTCAATAAGAGATACTAATTCAGGAACCTTGCCCTGGATACTCCTGCAGTTTACCAATATTACGTTGACTTTTCCTGTTTTTGGTCTCTGAGGACGGACGTTCTTTATCAACGATGATAATGTCCTCTCTGGTAAGCCGTCAGGTATTTTATCGTTTCGCCCAAGGGGGGGTCCCTCTAACCTAAAAAACCCCCGTGTGCACGCCACACGTACTCTGCTACCCTAGTAGCTGCTTCCGGTGTGTAGTGCACGCCTGACCTGTCTAGGGGGGCCCTACAGTTCTCCACCCAATAACGGAGGTCGATGAATTTGCAACCATTATAGTCGCAGAGTCGTCTGAGCCTCTGGTTTAGACCCTCCACACGGCTCCAAACCAGAGGACCGCGATCGACTCTGGGCACTATGCTGCAGATATTAAGCTCAGCTTGCACTCCGCGTGCGATGCTGGTTGTCTTCACCAAATCAGCCAGTCGCCGGAAGGAACCAAGGATGGCCTCAGAACCCAAGCGGCAGGCGTCATTCGTTCCGACATGTGCTACTATCTGCAGCCGGTCACACCCAGTGCGTTCAATAGCTGCCGGAAGGGCCTCCTCCACATTACGGACGAGACCCCCCGGCAAGCACACCGAGTGCACACTGGCATTCTTCCCCGACCTACCCGCTATTTTCCTAAGGGGCTCCATAACCCGCCTAACGTTGGAGCTCCCTATAACTAATAGGCCCGCCCTCTGTGACTGTCGGGACCTTGCCGGAGAATCGGCCACTGGCCCAACAGGCGAGGCATCCTGTGGTGGCTCGGAAACGATGTCACCACTAGGAAGTACCCCGTACCTGTTGGAAAGGGGTAAGGCAGCTGCCACGCGGCCAGATCCCACCTTCGCCTTTCGGCCAGGCACGCGCGAGCCCACCACTGTCCGCCATTCACCCTGGAGTGATGGCTGACCGGTAAGATGCTCACTGCCGGAAGACGCAGCGACATCAGGGGTTCCATGCGATTCCAAGGCCACCGAAGTAGGCATAGGTCTCACCACAGTTGCCCCAACGCCACTACGAGCCGACGCCTGCGCCTCGAGCTCGATGAGCCTAACAGACAAAGCCTCCACCTGCCCCCGAAGAGTGGCCAATTCTCCTTGCGTCCGCTCACAACAACCACAGTCCCTGCACATGACTATGTTTACCCTACAAGCGAACGGTGTACTCGCCTTATTAGCAGCAGGAAATCGAAGTGCTCTCTCACCGGCGGTCTAACCGACACTGAGCTGTTCTAACCAAACAAACAAAAGCCTGTACGATACGAGGGTCGATAGCAACGGCGATACTGTACACTACACTGTTATTAAAATAAAAGGTTGTGTCTAGTAGGCACTCAAACACGCAAGAAATTACAAAAATAAAATAGTAACTACCCAGATAACTGAAAATAAGTTGTACCTGTTTGAAGCTCGTAAAAATGTGTAACAAGCGAACGGTGTACTCGCCTTATTAGCAGCAGGAAATCGAAGTGCTCTCTCACTGACGGTCTAACCGACACTGAGCTGTTCTAACCAAACAAACAAAAGCCTGTACGATACGAGGGTCGATAGCAACGGCGATACTGTACACTACACTGTTATTAAAATAAAAGGTTGTGTCTAGTAGGCACTCAAACACGCAAGAAATTACAAAAATAAAATAGTAACTACCCAGATAACTGAAAATAGGTTGTACCTGTTTGAAGCTCGTAAAAATGTGTAACAAGCGAACGGTGTACTCGCCTTATTAGCAGCAGGAAATCGAAGTGCTCTCTGACTGACGGTCTAACCGACACTGAGCTGTTCTAACCAAACAAACAAAAGCCTGTACGATACGAGGGTCGATAGCAACGGCGATACTGTACACTACACTGTTATTAAAATAAAAGGTTGTGTCTAGTAGGCACTCAAGCACGCAAGAAATTACAAAAATAAAATAGTAACTACCCAGATAACTGAAAATAAGTTGTACCTGTTTGAAGCTCGTAAAAATGTGTAACAAGCGAACGGTGTACTCGCCTTATTAGCAGCAGGAAATCGAAGTGCTCTCTCACTAAGATTTCTTAGCAGGGACCAGGATACGGACGTATTCGATGAGTTTTCGCTTATTTCCAAGTTCGTCACAGATGAAAAAATATCAAGCAGGAACGGTAAAAATGTTGCTACCGAAGACCGTTGGTTGGAGTTGTTACACATTTCCGTAACAACAGTCCGAACTGTACGAAATTTAGTATACTTTTTTAATGCGTTTTATGTTTACCTGGAAGTAACGCACTTGTCGAAAGTTTTTTCTCTAATGAATAAGAGTTGGACAAGTAAAAGCAGTTAACTGTCGCAGTTTCGAAAGTCATTTTGGTTAGCAAGACTAATATCAACAGATAATATGATAGCCTCCATTCCTACTTGACAACTAGACCAGAAATTTAGAAACTGATTTCCTCCACCGACAAAAATAAAACAAATACGCCTGCAACTGCAAACTAATATTGATTAAGTAGAATTATATATTATTAACACATTATTATCGAAAAACGGTCACGTTATTTTTACCTGCAGTGAGGCCTGGAGAGTAAGCTGCCGAATCTGGAGTTGCGGCATCTACGATGGCGGTGAATTACTAATAACATCGCGATGATGTTCGTGAAAGTAATATACTGTGAGACATAGCTTAATGCTCAGAGGAGTGTTTGGCTATCTCGGCTCGCCAACATTGATTCCTAAACATGCACATTAGCCTGTATTGAAAAAGAGACCACGACGGACGCCTTACGCTAGCGGCTATTGTACAACCAGTCTATCTTCCCTGACCTATACCGGACGACTCATCTCCACCAAGATCTGATCCAAACGAAGCGCTGCTACAGGGTGAGAGTGCGGCTGGGTGCGCTCCCAGTTTTACTAGCTCGGTTTCCAAACGAACGTGAGAATATCGGCATGTTACCAACCCCATAGCGACGACTGCACCAGCGTCTATAGCCACCCTTAGACCTGATAGCAACTGCGCAATCCATTCGGTTGGCACCCAAAATACGTAACGGACCATAGTTTAGAAAAAAAGTAGCCGCATTCAAACTGCTTCTCGTTACTTACTTGCATGTCTGAGAGAAAAGACACCGTTGACAGTTCTCAACTGTACGAAATACTTCGAAATTAATTATTGTCTACTGCGATTTTCTTGTCATCAACTGTTTTGTGTAAAGTGCCACATGAAATTTATGCCGGACCGGGAATCTAACCCGAATTTGTCGCTTGAGTGGTCACCTTTGTCACTTCGGCTATCCGTGCACTCTCTCTGGATGGACCTAAATTTCCCTATGTCACACTTCTACGTCCTTATATCGTAGACCACTAAATTCATCACTTAATTCTCGAAATATCACTTGGTGTCTTACAACAGGGAGAACGAAACAACGAGGAATCGAATGTGAAGTTGTATAAGTTCTATTCGTCGTGCCCCCCCCCCCCCCCAACCTCACCACCACCCCCTAGGCCGATAATACTTACAAGTGAGACTGAAGGAACAGACACACTTGACCAAATTAAATCAATGACTGTGAATTCCGTGACATCCACTGTATTAGCTACAGCTCTGCTACCCAGTAGTGACGCAACATAATTTCTGCCAGTCTGGAAATGGAAAAAGCGAATTTCTCGCTTAATGCGAGTGGTCGCACACCGAACCAAACCTACAGTACTGTACAAGGTTCTAGACAGTGTGACATGAAAGTCTGGGTCGGTCCAGAGAGCGTGCACGAACTGCTGGAGTGGTTAGGGCAACGGAGCACGATAAAGAGGAACTCCATGTTCGAGTACAAGTTTTAACATGTTACTATTGGATTAGTGGATCTATACCTAATACGGATACGATACTGCGTGAATAGTTTGACAGAGAACTGAAAGACCTGAGTCGAAACAAGGCCCCGAGAGTAGACAACATTCCATTAGAACTACCGACGGCCTTGGGAGAGCCAGTCCTGACAGAACTCTACCATCTGGTTAGCAAGATGTACGAGACAGGCGAAATACCCTCAGACTTCAAGAAGAATATAATAATTCCAATCCCAAAGAAAGCAGGTGTTGACAGATGTGAAAATTACCGAACTATCGGTTTAATAAGTCACAGCTGCAAAATACTAATACGAAGTATTTACAGACGAATGGAAAAACTGGTAGAAGCCGACCTCGGGGAAGATCAGTTTGGATTCCGCAGAAATGTTGGAACACGTGAGGCAATACTGACCTTACGACTTATCTTAGAAGAAAGATTAAGGAAAGGCAAACCTACGTTTCTACCATTTGTAGACTTAGAGAAAGCTTTTGACAATGTTGACTGAAATACTCTCTTTCAAATTCTTAAGGTGGCAGGGATAAAATACAGGGAGCGAAAGGCTATTTACAATTTGTACAGAAACCAGATGGCAGTTATAAGAGTCGAGGGACATGAAAGGGAAGCAGTTGTTGGGAAGGGAGTGAGACAGGGTTGTAGCCTCTCCCCAATGTTAATCAATCTGTATATTGAGCAAGCAGTAAAGGAATCAAAAGAAAAATTCGGAGTAGATATTTAAATCCATGGAGAAGAAATAAATACGTTAAGGTTCGCCGATGACATTGTAATTCTGTCAGAGACAGCAAAGGACTTGGAAGAGCAGTTGAATGGAATGGACAGTGTCTTGAGAGGAGTATGTAAGATGAACATGAACAAAAGCAAAACGAGGATAATGGAATGTAGTCGAATTAAGTCGGGTGATGCTGAGGGAATTAGATTAGGAAATGAGACACATAACTGCTATTTGGGGAGCAAAATAACTGATGATGGTCGAAGTAGAGAGGATATAAAATGTAGACTGGCAATGGAAAGGAAAGCGTTTCTGAAGAAGAGAAATTTGTAACATCGAGTATAGATTTAAGTGTCAGGAAGTCGTTTCTGAAAGTATTTGTATGGAAGTGAAACATGGACAATAAATAGTTTGGACAAGAAGAGAATAGAAGCTTTCGAAATGTGATGCTACAGAAGAATGTTGAAGATTAGATGGGTAGATCACATAACTAAAGAGGAGGTGTTGAATAGAATTGGGGAGAAGAGAAGTTTGTGGCACAACTTGACTAGAAGAAGGGATCGGTTGGTAGGACATGTCCTGAGGCATCAATGGATCACAAATTTAGCATTGGAGGGCAGTGTGGAGGGTAAAAATCGTAGAGGGAGACCAAGAGATGAATACACTAAGCAGATTCAGATGGATGTAGGGTGCAGTAGGTACTGGGAGATGAAGAAGCTTGCACAGGATAGATTAGCATGGAGAGCTGCATCAAACCAGTCTCAGGACTGAAGACCACAACAACAACAACAACAACCTAATACAGTAGTCGAGAAGGTTCTCAGTCAGTGGTTTCATTTCGAAACGGTTCTCATTTGTCGACACCTGAATTTTAACAGTTAACGACTAACGCCATCAAACTGAAACTTCGTGTCCACTGACTCCCGCAGATGGGCGTGCTACTGAAAGCTCATCTTGCTCAATCCAGCGTAATTAAGCCTGCAAAATTCGACCATAAATTCTAACCTAAGGTAACTGGCGTATTCAAAGTTATACGTTTCTCTTCCCTTAATTATTTGTAATTAAAAGTTACTTTTACTTCAGGGAAGCTCTTGGTTTCTAAGGCGCTACAATCAGTGTGGAGAAAACGGATTTACCAGGCAGAAAAAGCAGCTACAACTTCGAAATTTTAGTCATCTTGTCTGATGACAATTGAATAAGCCCCGTCCGCAGCTCGTGGTCGTGTGGTAGCGTTCTCGCTTCCCGCGCCGGGGATCCCGGGTTTGATTCCCGGCGGGGTCAGAGATTTTTTCTGCCACGTGATGACTGGGTGTTGTGTGATGTCCTTAGGTTAGTTAGGTTTAAGTAGTTTTACGTTCTAGGGGACTGATGACCATAGATGTTAAGTCCCATAGTGCTCAGAGCCATTTGAACAATTTGAATAATCCCCCAGCATTCACGTCACTGTAACAGCCATACCAGTCCACTTGATCATGTTCGTCTATGCTGTAGTTGTTGAAGTATAAAGGACGCTAGAAACCGTGAGTATAACACCTGCAGCATACACTGTAATTAATCTACAATGAATATGAGTCAAACACTTTCCACTACATTGTTACATCCTCGCACTACATTGTCACTTTCTATCTCATCGTCGCCACACAGCCGTGGCACTTGAGTGATGTCGCAGTGTTAAATTTACATAGGACAGAATCTATCTAACTACTGACTAGCTGCCGCGAGACGGATGGTCGTATAAAGAAGTTTCTCTTCCGCCAAAAGATACTCCTAGTAAATGGAATAAACGTATAGTTGAACAGAATGCCAACACTTTTCTGAGACAGCCTCGGGTGTAAGAAGTGTGCCTCGCCTTACCTTAATGGCAGCTTCTATCAGCAAGACGCCCGAAACGATGACGTACACGGAAGACACCATTGTCACTCCGGCGTAGGCGTCTCCGGCTGTAACACACATTTTTTGAATGACAATAATTTACTGCACTTACTGCCTTTACTTGGTTTAGAAGATCCTTTTTGTTTTCGCTACTGCTTATTTTCGGAAGTGTAGTCATTGATGGGAGAAGACATCGGAAACTGGAATGAGAGGGTTGAATTATTAAATGAGTGTGGCAATAAATATAATAATAATGATAATAATGATGATAATAGTGCCTGAGGGTGGAGGAGTGGACAGAGGTTCAGAGCACTCTCTCGTCCTTGGCGTGGGAAATTACCCCTAAAGGAGGAAAAACCAGCAATGGTAAACGGCATGAGAAAGCAGAAGCAATGGAAACCACTGCATTAAAGACACACAACGTGTATCCACATGAAATGTGGCCTGTAGTTGAAAAAGTGTCACGATGATCTCTTCTTTGACAAAAGAATCCGGAATAGTTCCCCATTTGGATCTGAGGAAAGGGACTGCCACGAGGAAGCTGACCTTGAGAAAAAGTTTTAATAACCAACGAAAGCATAACGTTCTACCACTCGAGGCGTGGAATGCCAGAAGCTTGAACGTGGTAGGGATGCTAGAAAATCTGAATAGGGAAATGCAAAGGATCTATAGATCCAGTGGGGGCCAGTGAAGTGAAATGGAAAGAAGAAAGGGATTTCTGGTCAGAAGAGTATAGAGTAATATCAACAGCAGCAGATAATGCTATGATAGGAGTAGGATTCGTTATGAATTGGAAGACAGGGAAGACAGTGTGTTACTGTGAACAATTCAGTGAAAGGGCTGTTCTTATCAGAATCGACTACAAACCAACATCGGAAATATAGTTCAGGTATACATGCCGACGTCGGAAGCTGAATATGAAGAGATAGAGAAAGTATCTGAGGATATTGAAAAAGTAGTAAAGTGCATAAAGGGAGATGAAAATCTGATAGTCATGGCAGACTGGAATGCAGCTGTAGTGGAATTAGTAGAAGAAAAGATTACAGGAAAACATGGGCTTGGGACAAGGAATGAGAGAAGAGAAGGACTATTTTAGTTTTGCTCGTAATAGCGGATACTGTTAAAAAATCACACGAGGAAGAGGAATACTTGGAAAAGGTCGGGTGATATGGGAAGATTTCAGTTAGATTAAATCTTGGTCAGGCAGAGTATCCGTAATCAGATATTGGACTGTAAGGCTTACCCAGGAGCAGACATAGACTCAGACCACAATTTAGTAGTTTGGGAGAGTAGGCTGAAGTTTAAAACATTAGTCAGGAAGAGTCAACGCGCAAAAAAATGGGACACGGAAGTACTAAAGAATGACGAGATACGCTTGAAGTCCTCCAAGGCTATAGATACACTAATAACGAATAGCTCAGTATGCAGTATAATTGAAGCGGAACTGATATCTCCAAAAAGAGCAATCGCAGAAGTTAGAAAGAAAAAGAGTGGTACAAAGAAGGTAATTGCGAAGAAGCCGTGGGTAACAGAAGAAGTACTTCAGTTGATCAATGAAAAAAGAAAGTACAAAAATGTTCTGGAAAATTCAGGATACAGAAATACAAGACGCTGAAGAATGAAATAAATAGGAAGTGGAGGGAAGCTAAGACGAAACGGATGCATGAAAATGTGAAGAAATCGAAAAAGAAGTTATTGTCGGAAGGAGTGACTCAGCATATAGGAAAGAAGAGACGACTCTCGGTGAAATTATAATCAAGGGTGGTAGTATTAAGAGTACAACGAAAATTCCACTGTCAAATGCAGAGGAGAGGGCGGATGGGTGGACAGAGCACACTGAAGGCCTCTATAAGGGGGAAGATTTGTCGCATGTGACAGAAGAAAAACAGAGGTAGAACTAGAAGAGGTACTTGATCCAGTATTAGAAGCAGAGTTTAAGAGTTTTAGAGGAATTAAGATCAAATAAGGCAGAAGGGATATATAACATTTCAGCATAATTTCTAAAATCATTGTGGGAAGTGGCGACAAAACGACTATTCACGTTCGTGTGTGGAACGTATGAGTCTGATGACATACCATTTGACTTTCGGGAAAATATCATGCACACAATACCGGTGGCAGCAAGAGCTGTCAAGCAAGAGTTATCGCACAGTCGGCTTATCAGGTCATGCATTCAAGTTGCTAACAAGAATAATATACAGAAGAATCGAATATAAATCTGAGGACGTGTTAGATGATGATCAGTTTGGCTTTAGGAAAGATAAAGGCATCAGAGAGGCAATTGTGACGTTGCAGTTGATAATAGAGACAAGATTAAAGAAAATCAAGAAATGTTCATAGGATTTGTCGTCCTGAAAACAGCGTTCGACAATGTAAAATGGTGCAAGATGTTCGAAATTCTGAGATAAGTATGGGTAAGCTATAGGGAGAGATGAGTAATATTCAATCAGGATGGGATTGAAATTCACTGTAAAAGGATATCAATGATACGATTCGTTAATACATTGCTATCCTGAGTGAAAGTCAAGAAGAATTACATGGTCTGCTGAATCGAATGAAGAGTCTAATGAGTATAGAATGTGGATTGAGAGTAAATCGAAGGAAGACGAAAGTGATGAGAACTAGTAGAAATGAGAACAGCGAAAAACTTAACATCGTGATTGATTGGAACGAAGTAGACGAAGTTATGGAATTCTTCTGGGTCGGCAGCAAATTAACCAATGACGAACGGGGCAAGGACGACATCAAAAGCGGCCTAGCACTGGCAACAAGGGCATTTCTGGCTAAGAGAGGTCTGTTAGTACTCGATATAGGCCTTATTTGCGGAAGAAGTTTCTGAGAAAGTACGTTTGGAACACAGCACTGTATGGCAGTGAAATATAGCCTGTGGGAAATCTGAAACAGAAGAGAAGCAGAGCATTGGAGATGTGGTGTTACAGAGAAGTGTTGAAAATGAGGTGGATTGATAAGATAAGGACTGAGGAGATTCTGCGCAGAATCGGAGAGGAAAGGGATATGTGGAAAGCACTGACACAAGGAGAAGGGACAGGATGATAGGACATCTGTTAAGATATCAGGGAAAGAGATACAAGATACTAGAGGGAGCTGTAGAAGGCAAAAACTGTAGACGAAGGCAGAGATTGGAATACATCCGTTTAATAACTGAGAACATAGTTTTCAGCTACTACTCGGAGATGAAGAGGTTGGCACAGGAGAGGAATTCGTGGTGGGCCACATCAAACCAGTCAGAAGACTTTTCTTTCTTTTGCTTGTGCCGTTTTTCCCGCGGATACGCAGGGTCGGCATGGTTAATCGGATCTCGCAATGTCAGTTGAAGGGGTGGCCGGATGCCCTTCCTGCCGCCACCCCGTGCCCCCCCCTCCCCCACCCAGGAAGGAAGTAGTGTACCCCAACTGTCTGCGACTAGTGTAATCTATGAAATAGTGCGAAAGTATTCAGATGTCTGTGAGCCGTGTAACTGAGGTGGGACGTGGGGACCAGCCCGGTATTCACCTAGTGGATGTGGAAAACCACCTAAAAACCACATTCAGGCTAGCCAGTACACCGGCCCTCGTTAATCCGCCGGGCGGATTCGATCTGCGGCCGGCGCGCCTACCCGAGTCCAGAAAGCAGCACGTTAGCGCGCTCGACTAACCTGGCGGGTCTCAAACCAGTCAGAACACTGATGTCTCAAAGAAAGGAAATGATGCGGAATACACCGTTGAAAAATCACAACAGCAGGAGGTATATGGGAATGCCATAAGAAACGGAATATTCAAGATGGGTTACATCATAGCTAGACAGAGATTCCAATATCATTTACTGGATTGTAAAACCTTTACCCTGGATCAGATGTAGCCTTAGATCACAGTTTAGTATTGGTGAAGTTTAGAATAATCGTCCGAAAATACCAACGTGGAAAACAGTGGAATAATGTACTGAGGTGACAAAAGGCATTTGCATGAGATGCCTCCTAACACCGTGTCAGACCTCCTCTTGCCCGACATAGCGCGGAAGCTCGACGTAGCACGCACTCAAGAAGTAGTTGAAAGCCCCCTGAAGGAATTTTTATGTTGCTGCCTTTATAGCCGTCCACAACTGTGAACGTCTTGCGGCTCAGAAGTTTTTGCACAAACAGACCTCCCTATTGTGTCCCATAAACGTTAGACGGGATTCACGTCGGGCGATCTGGATGGCAACATCATTCGCTTGATGTGTCCAGAATGTTTTCCAAACAGATCGCCAACAACTGAGGCCCGGTTACATCGTGCCATAGCGAGTCTGCTTTTGACGTCCTCCTTGCTCCGTCCGTCATTGGTTATTTTACTGCCTAGGTAGCAGAATTCCTTAACTTCATTGACTTCGTGACCATCAATCCTGATGTTAAGTTTCTCGCTGTTCTCATTTCTACTACTGCGCTATTCCTTATTGCTGTATCTATAGTGTTAGAGAACTTATCTCGTCATTCCTTAGTACTTGCGTATCCCACTTCTTTGCGTATTGATTCTTTCTGACTAATGTCTTGAACTTCAGCCTACTCTTCATCACTACTATATTGTGATCTGAGTCTATATCTGCTCCTGGGTACGCCTTACAATCCAGTATCTGATTTCGGAATCTCTGTCTGACCATGATGTAATCTAATTGAAATCTTCCCGTATCTCCCGGCCTTTTCCATGTATACCTCCTCCTCTTGTGATTCTTGAACAGGATATTCGCTATTACTAGCTGAAACTTGTTACATAACTCAATTAGTCTTCCTCCTCTTTCATTCCTTGTCCCAAGCCCATATTCTCCTGTAACCTTTTCTTCTACTCCTTCCCCTACAACTGCATTCCAGTCGCCCATGACTATTAGATTTTCTTCCCCCTTTACATTCTGAATTACCCTTTCAATATCCTCATACACTTTCTCTATCTGTTCATCTTCAGCCTGCGACGTCGGCATGTATACCTGAACTATCGTTGTCGGTGTTGGTCTGCTGTCGATTCTGATTAGAACAACCCGGTCACTGAACTGTTCACAGTAAACACCCTCTGCCCTACCTTCCTATTCATAACGAATCCTACACCTGTTATACCATTTGCTGCTGCTGTTGATATTACCCGATACTCATCTGACCAGAAATCCTTGTCTTCCTTCCACTTCACTTCACTGACCCCTACTATATCTAGATTTGGCCTTTGCATTTCCCTTTTCAGATTTTCTAGTTTCCCTACCACGTTCAAGCTTCTGACATTCCACGCCCCGACTCGTAGAACGTTATCCTTTCGTTCATTTTCAATCTTTTTCTAATTGTAACGTCCCCCTTGGCAGTCTCCTCCCGGATATCCGAATGGGGGACTATTCCGGAATCTTTTGCCAATGGAGAGATCATCATGACACTTCTTCAATTACAGGCCACATGTCCTGTGGATACACGTTACGTGACTTTAATGCAGTGGTTTCCATTGCCTTCTGCATCCTCATGTCGTTGATCATTGCTGATTCTTCCGCCTTTAGGGGCAATTTCCCACCCCTAGGACAAGAGAGTGCCCTGAGCCTCTATCCACTCCTCCGCCCTCTTTGACAAGGCCGTTGGCAGAATGAGGGTGACTTCTTATGCCGGAAGTCTTCGGCCGCCAATGCTGATTATTTATCAAAATTTAGGCAGTGGCGGGGGTCGAACCCGGGACCGAAGACGTTTTGATTATGAATCAAAGACGCTACCTCTTATATATATATATATATATATATATATATATATATATATATATATATATATATATATACCAGGAAAAGGGTAAATGAAAAAAAGATCTTTATTGGTAGAAACTTAAATACAACAGAAATGCCATCCTTCCGGCGAAAATAACACAAGACAATATACTCGTACAAGGCGAGGAATTTTTTTTTGTTTTTTTTTTATTTTATGAACAAGGTGTAGGGAAAAAAAGAATAATAATTCTGATGTAATCTAAGAGGTGTGAAGCAATATACAGTGGAGTGAGGGAAAGACCAGTGTTGTCTGGGGTAGTGCATTGAAGAAAGGCGCGTGTCCATGCGCCTACTCCACTGTGGGTTACAAATGTAGAAAGTAGCGCGGGGAGTCTCACATGTCAGCAGGGGGGGGCGGGAGTGCTGTCGGCGTGTGGCACCATCCAACTGAGCGGGGGTGAAGTAAAGATCGCATGTAGGTAGTTGGCGAAGAAGGCGCGGTAGCACGGTCGCTGTTCAACTTCACTGTGGGCGGTTTGTAAGTACTGCCAGAAATCAAGGCGTGATTTGTCGCCACCATTATACATGTAGGTGATCGTCCACCCCTTGACCCATACAATCGCATGATTTTTGGAGGCGGGGAAATAAGAATTCTCAGGATGGATAAAAGTCCGTGGGTCAATCGAGTCCGGCGGAACGCGGAGGTAACAGGCAACAAACTGTCGGGCAAGTTTCCAGACGCCACTGGTGGCAGCACAAGTCAGTTGGTGGACATCGTCATCCACGAGGTGGCAAATGGAACAAAGTGGAGAGTCCTGTAGTCCGATGGCGTGAAGGCGATGGTTTGTGGCGAATTTTTCATTTGCGACTTGGTACCATGTTGCCCGGACGTTGGAGGGAAGAAAAGGCTGGTGGATGTGACGCCAAACCGTTGGCCACTGCGTGGACGGATGTCTCAGTTCGATATTGTTGCTGGATATGGAACGAAGGAGTGGGGTGTAAAAATCTTTAGGTCGAGGAGAACGCGTGGTCGGTAAGTGCGTGTGAGCATAACTGAAGTCGACGATGAAATCAGAAATGTGGGTCAAATGGTGCTTGATGTGTCCGACTGGTACTGGTGGTGTTATGGTCGCGGGCACAAGAATTTCCAGCAAGCTGCGCGTAAGGGAGGTGCCCCCGTGCCACTGCTTGTGCATGGTGGACATGTACAAGGACGCCGCTCGGAGTCGCACATTGACAAGGCCGAGGCCTCCTGCTCGCGGGGGAAGGGTGAGCGTGTCGCAGCGGACCTTAAAGATCGTACCGGCCGTAAGGAAGTATCCGAGGGCAGCCTGGAGGCTGCGTCCAATAGTTGATGGCAGCGGGAGGACCTGTGCGATGTGGACCATTTTGGCCGCCACATGTTGATTGAGGTATTGGACACGTTGTAAAGAATCGAGTCGTCGGAGAAGATTTTGTCGCACCGTCGTGCGGATAGTTTGGAGTGCACGCCGAAAATTGATGGCAGCGGAGCGGCGCACGGTGGAGGTGAAAATGATACCAAGATATCGTAGTTGTTGTACACACGGGAGAGGTGCTAAGTCGTCGTGTGAGAGGCCGCGTCCAATGGCCATCGCCGCGGATTTAGCCACATTCATGTTACTGCCCGCTGCAGTGCCGTACGTTGATATCAAATCAAGTACCGTGTGCGTTTCACTCCGTGAGCGGATCAAGAGGAGGAGGTCGTCCGCATACGCACGACATCGAAAACTGTGCTGTCGCAAAGTGAGACCAGAAAGGTGGCTCGTCAGACTCCCGATGAGTGGCTCCAGGCTTATGGCATACAGTAGGGTCGAAAGTGGGCAGCCTTGCCGTACGGAACGCCGGATCGCCACTGGTCCCGCCACACGGCCGTTAACCTGAATCAGAGATTCGGCGGTGCCGTACAGGCGCCGGATCACGTCGATAAAGGTTGCTGGAAAACCCATGCGGTTCATCACTGAGAACAGAAAAAGATGCCGCAATTTGTCGAATGCGCTGTCAAAATCAATGGCAACCACTGCTGCGCGGAGTCGGCACGCCGCTGCCAGTGCAATTAAATCGCGACATTCTCCTGTGGCCGTTTGTATATTAACTGAGCCGCCCGGAGTTGTCTGTTCCGGGGATAGAATGCTAGGCAGGATCTTGCGGCATCGCGTTGCCAGTAGGCGTGTAAAAATTTTACAGTCTGCGTTAAGCAGAGTCAGGGGACGGTAATGTGCTGTCGTCACACCTGGTGTCGGTTTGTGGATGGGTATAATAATTCCCGTGACGAAGGACGGCGGTACGGCGTTCCCCATCGTCAGCAGTTCATTAAACATCGTTGTCCACCGTGACGCCATTAGTGTGAAGAAAGCGCGATAAAATTCTATCGGCAATCCGTCGACACCAGGTGACTTATTCAGAGCACCTTTTTTGATTGCATCGTGGATTTCGTCACGCATAATGGGCTCCATCAGCTTGTCCGCTTCGTCGCTGGTGAGGGTGCGAGTTACGTGTGGTAACACAGACTCCTCAGGGTGGTTGTTGGTAGTCTCCTCCTGGTACATTGTGCGGTAGTGGTCGACAAAGGCACTGACGATTTCGGCCTGGCAAGTGACGTGCTGGCCGCGACAGGTGGTGATCTCGGTGATGAGTTGTCGTCGTCGATGTTTCCTATCGGAGGCGATATGATGCATGGTCGGATGTTCGTGTTCCGCCGAATCTTGACGTCGGGTTCGCACCATAGCCCCCTGCAGTCTACGGCGTGTCAAAGTTACAATTTGCGCCTTAATTCTGCTGCGTTCCCTCTGGGTGTCGGGGGTGGGCGGTTGGGCGTCCAGGTCGCGGAGAACGGCGTAGAAATAGTCGGTAGTGTGCCGGCGCCACATAGCAACTTCCTTTCCATACTGAATCAAAGTACGTCGAATGGCAGGTTTGGCACATTCTAGCCACCAGGTCAAGGTCGTGCCGTATTTAGGTAAGCGTCGTTCACAGGTGGCCCATGTCTCGGTAACACGTTGAAGACATTCGGGATCATGAAGATGGGAGGTGTTTAGCTTCCACGGTGCACGACTACGCCAGACCACTTGCTTGGGGAAGAGAATGGTGCAGATGTAGGCACAGTGGTCCGAAAAGGCCAGGGGCCAAAGTTCTGCACCTTGGACTGCAGGCGTGAGTTCCCGAGAGACGTAAATTCTATCAAGGCGGCTCGCGGAGTGACTCGTCTGGTAAGTATGTCCAGGCGCGTCGCCGTGCCGAACTTCCCAAGTGTCGCGGAGCAACAGATCTCGGACGACAAGACGCAGTTCTTGACAGGTGTTGTAGTGGGGCACTTGATCTTTAGGGTGCAAGACACAATTAAAATCACCCCCAAGCAAGTAATGGTCGCAGCGTCCAAGAAACAAAGGAGCGATGTCTTCTGAATAGAAGAGTGCCCTGTCGCGTCTGCGGGTGGAGCCTGACGGAGCGTAAATGTTGACGATACGGGTCCCCATGACGGTAACGGCCATGCCTCTGGCAGATGGAAGGTATGTGATATCGGCCACTGGAATGCCTTCTCTGGCGTAGATGGCTACGCCGCGTCCCAGGTGGTCACCAGGAGAAGGATAAGTGTTATATCCCGCGACGTCTGGAAGTGTAGCCAGGTGTACTTCCTGTAGTAATGCGATATCGACGTCCGACGCCCATATCATCTCTCGCAGCAGTTGAAGTTTCACGGGTGAGCTAATGGTGTTAGTGTTGATCGTCGCTATTCGGTAGGTTTGGAGCCGTACCCCGCCGTGGAGGGGAACTCCACCGGCGGAGGATGAAGAGGGACGAGGCAACGGTGAGTCGTGCCGTACGCCACCCGACGGCGTTATCAGCGGCGTAACGATGCTTCCGTCTGGGGTAACTCTGTCCCCAGCGTGTGGTCCGGGCCCTCATCGACGTCCTCACTCCACACCATTGAAGGCGTTGTCGTTGTGATGGTCGTACGTTCCACTTCGGTCGTAGGGGCAGAGGACGTCTCGGCGACAGTCGCATCTGTGGAGTCCATTGGTTCAGGAGCACCTGAGCGAGCCAGTAGAGTAGGCATCGACGTATCCACAGTCGGCGTCATGTTGTCGTCATGCGTATCGTCGTGTAGGTTTTCCGAGGCCTCGTCGGGTCGGACGGCCTCTGGAGCATCGGGGGGTGGTGATCCGTCTCGTTCCGAGACCGTACGGCGCTTCCTCTTGCGCCTCTTAGGTGAACGTTGTTTGCGGGTTCGCCCCTCCGTGTCGGAAGACGGGAGGGAGTCGCGTCGCTCTGAGAGGAAGGCCGCCGCGGGAACGTCAAATGAAGGGACGTCCATATGTTCAGGCGGGTGGGTGTCGGAAGTCGTCACTGTTGGTAGTGGCGCCGGAGTAGCGTCAGGCTTTGAGCGCGACGCGTCGGCCCCAGCGGTATCCGTAGCAGCTGGAAGGGTCACCGGTGCATGGTCCGATGGGCGGCGGCCGGTGGGAGGAGAAGAGAGCGCCGAGGCGTAGGTGATCGGTAAAACCGTCGTCGGAGCCGGAGGTGCCACGGTAGCGGCTGGCAATTGGGTGATTCGTCGCTGAAGACACTCAGATCTGAGGTGGCCTTCTTTGCCGCACCCGGAACAGGTCTTGGGTTGGCCGTCGTATATGACAACCGCGCGGCACCCGCTAATTTGCAGGTAAGATGGCACGTGGCGATGGAGGTCTATGGTGATCTGCCGTACACCGTTAAGAACGGGGTACGTTTGGAATTGCGCCCAGCGTTCGGCAGTGTGGCCATGTACAGTGCCATAGGGGCGGAAAGCCGCGATAACGTCTTCCGCTGGAAGCTCGAACGGGAGTTCGAAAACTCGTATGGTGCGCATTCCTAAGCCGGCGTGGTCGACAGTGACTGCTCCGACATTGCCGTCGGCGTGGCAAAAGCGTAATCCTTGGTTGGTGTCACGAAGTATTCTTTCACATACCGCGTCATTGACGACTTTGACGTACACAGTACTGCTCAATATGGACAAATGGATGCCCAAGATGTCAGAAGCTGGGATCTTAGCAACGTCGCGTAGGAAGCGTCTTACTTCCAAGGCCTTTGGTCGTGCGTAGTCGTTGCAGAAGTTGAAACGTAAAGTTGATTTTCGAAAACGGTTGGCCATGATTCTAGTGCACGTAAGCGACACGTAAGTGACGGCCGCTGAAATGTAAACAACAGCGAGCGCGCGCGCTCCGCAGGCGGAAATAACAACACGTCCGTACTACACGGCGGCGAAAGCCGGACTGTCCTCTAGACCACGGGTTACTACTAGCCAAACGTTAACTGTGAAACAAAAACTGTTGTTAATGCAGTAATGCATGCTTACGCCAACAACTAGAAATTATGGAAACAGAAATGAAAGACAGGCAAAGCAATGCAATTCCACTCTCGCACTGTAATAACATTGTCAGTCAGATTAACGTTCATATTTTAGGTCACGACCTCAGTGATGCCCTGTACTACATTTGCTGTGTGTGGCGTATGATATTTTCTACATGAGAAAATTGTGGGTAGAATGTGCTTTGAAAATGCGTGTATAACCTGTAGAGACTTAGCACCCGAGGGACTGTTGTGGAGGAGATAGACAGCGGGGAGAGAGATGAGTTGGGCGCCATAAATGCTGAGTGCAGTGACCTGTCCGTATGAGTGATTCTGGAAACCAGTTCTCAGTGGATGTCATCTGCAGAGGAACTTCTGGCCGAAACTCTCTGCTCCTTCCGCATAGGGTCAGACAGAAGGGCGCCGGGTCACAAGATATTTCACCTGGGCCAGGCGGCCGTACATTGTGAAGGTGGTCAGGTGGCCAAAAGTGGGTGGTGGAGGCCATGGAAAGGTCAGAAAACTCTAAGCATTCTCATGTTAAAAGCTGGGACGATACAGACAGAACAGCTGGTGTTAGTGGAGGCAGGACCGTAAACCTCCTTCCCCCCTCGATGCCAGAAGTCCCCAGGATCTTTCAGCGAGCGGGAAAAACAAATATTTCATGGGCATGACTGTCTGGGAAGCTTAACAGCCTTCTTTGAGAAGTTGGAAATGGTCAGCCGGGAAAGTTTGATCACTCTGTAAATGAGGTGGTGGTATGTTCCTATGGTATGTTCCTAGGCTTACACGGAACTTAATCTAACTTCAACTAACATAAGATACGGACTACACTCACACCCAAGCCCAAGGGAGGACTCAAACCTCCGATGGGGGAAGCCGCGTGAACCGTGACAAGGTGCCCCAGACCACGCGACTGTAAATGAGGGTTGTGGCCCGTCCTGGTAGATGTTTTTTGACGAAAAATGACAAGGCTTACCGTCAGAACTACACCTCCCTTACCTAAGAACTTTGTTTTTCAGGCAAGGCAGATCTGGAGTCACTGATTGGCTCCTCTATCTATCTATCTACGAGTCTATCGCTTAAGCCTTGTCCCGCAGTTACGCAGGGTCAGCCATGTTAATCGGATTTGGCATGTCAATGTTTAAGGGGTGACCAGATGCCCTTCCTGCCGCCACTCCATACCCCCTGGAACGGAATTAGTGCACCCCAACTGTCTGCGTCGAGTGTAAGCCATGGAATAGTCCGAAAGGGTTCAGATGTCTGCGAGCAGTGTAACTGATGCGGAACATGGGAACCAGCCCAGTATTTACCAATCAGTATGTGGAAAACCGCCTAAAAACCACATCCATGCTGGCTGGCACATCGGCCTCGCCGTTAATCCGCCGGGCGGATTCGATCCGGGGCTGGCGCCCCTACCCGAGTCCAGGAAGCAGCGCGTTATCGTTCTTGGCTACCCTGGCGGGTCACTGATTGGCTCCTCTCTTGATATGCAAAGTAAAAGCTTGCTGCTCCGCGAGGGAAACCTAGCTGCTGTGTCTGAATTGGCTACGAGGCCAACAGAAGAGTCAAGCGCGGAGATTCGATGAGTAGAGGGCAGTTCGATTGGTTTGAGCAACTTGGGGACAGTTTCGGTTTTTCTAATTCGGCTCCCGTGCCGAATGCTGATTGTGATTCTTTGTTTTCTTCAGCTCTTGGTCCTCCCCTGGTCATTTCCTAGTGGGTTAGACTTGTGGTGGCCCGCATCTCGTGGTCGTGCGGTAGCGTTCTCGCTTCCCACGCCCGGGTTCCCGGGTTCGATTCCCGGCGGGGTCAGGGATTTTCTCTGCCTCGTGATGGCTGGGTGTTGTGTGCTGTCCTTAGGTTAGTTAGGTTTAAGTAGTTCTAAGTTCTAGGGGACTTATGACCACAGCAGTTGAGTCCCATAGTGCTCAGAGCCATTTGAACCATTTTTTAGACTTGTGGTCTGTACCTTGCGGTGCACTGAAAACCAGTAGCAGTTTCCAACTGTACCGGCAACGGAATTGCATATCGTCTCCCCTACATCGGGTACTACGAGGGTGAATTTATTCGTCCTGAGTCAGCCGTCTGCCGTTTGAAAATTCCAGCAGGCACCATCGTGCTTGTGAATCAAATCTGTTTGGCCCGATCAGCGAAGGGGTGCACCTCACACTGAAGTCTGCCAGGGTTTCAGGGCTCTGACAGGAAAATTTCCCGCGTTCTAATAATCCGAACGCCATTCCACGTAGTTTGCATATTTTCGTGGACACCACAGAACACCGAGCGAGGTGGCGCAGTGGTTAGACACTGGACTCGCATTCGGGAGGACGACGGTTCAATCCCGCGTCCGGCCATCCTGATTTAGGTTTTCCGTGATTTCCCTAAATCACTCCAGGCAAATGCCGGGATGGTTCCTGTGAAAGGGCACGGCCGACTTCCTTCCCCATCCTTCCCTAATCTGATGAGACCGATGACCACGCTGTCTGGTCTCCTTCCTCAAACAACCAACCAACCAACACCACAGAACATTACAGCTGCCGCAATGCACCGCTCCTCGTCCGTTTTCTGCTGCCGCCTGGATCAATGTGAAAGGGGAAAGTATTGCTGCACCGGCGTAGGGTTATTAAATGTAGTTCATAGCCCCCTGTTCTCAAATAAATCATAGTTTGTGGTTTACTTCATCGCAGCTGATTCTATTTGAATACAGTTGGGCCGCACAATGGATTCATGTACACGATGTCGCATTGCGTAGCAAAAGGGATTAATCAGTGAGAGAATTAGTAGAGATTCCACCCCAATGTATGCATTCCTCAACTGATTTGTATTTGTCGTATTTGTGTAAGATTCATCAGCTGGTGCTCCAGAAAGTTGTAGTTAACTTAAGGTTTAATAAAACTTGTCATTATTTTGTAAACTTAAATATGCCACTGTTCACCTTCATACTTCCTCTGTTATCCACTCTTTCTATTTTATTGTGGTGGTACATGGTTACACCAGCAATCTGTGGTTCAATCTTATTAAATTAGTTAATTTAATTTGTTCCGAAAGTGATTACAGGCACAGGGCAATAAAAGTACCATGAGTAAAATCAGTAATTCGAAAAAAAAGTGAAGGGTGTATCAAGCCATTTGAAAGTTACTGCCAAGAAAATATTTTCCTTTCTGTAAAGATAATAACATTTAACTTCTCTCAGACATATATTTATGACTGAAGCACGTTACAGCTTGCAGTTGGCGTCGTTTGACCAGGATCTCGATTCATGGCACTTTTTCTGAGGTACTTAGTGTGTTATCTTGCGGAGTAGGCACGCGTTTTTCTTTTCTTCAAAGCGAGACTGTGGTGCGCGAAGAACATTTAGACTCGCGTTTGGTGCTAGGAGTTGTATCTCAACAACTTGTAGTACAGTTTACTCATTTTATTTCGGTATATATTTTGTTTGCGCCTTTTTTTTTTTTTTTTTTTTTTGCGTTTCTCATCGTGCATTGTCTTAGATTTCTGCGTTACTTGTTGTCTGATGCTACGTCGTTGGTAAAACCATTGTGCAAGCTTTTGGGGAATAAATTTGTGTGTTGGGATGTATACGACATTTTAGACTAGGTTTTGTTATTTGTGCGTTATTTAAAAGAAGATCAAAGCAAAGTTGTGGCGCATCATGCGTCAGAGTCGGAAACTTCTGGAAGTGGCAATCGATTTGAATTCTTAGGTGTAGCAAAGCTCGTGCGTATAGTGAGAAAGGTCGCGCAATGTTGTCGTCCATAATGAAACACTAGTCAGCCACTAATGCAGAACAAGGCAGAACGGAAGAAGAAACTAATTTAAATCACTCTGCAAACAGCGCGCAAATAGCAAATGCAGAATGCTCCGATGATGAGGATGCAGTTCACTCACAAAGTGAAAACAGTGGCAAGACGGTAGGTCATGTAGGTTCTTTAAATACGGAATAAGTGCAGTCAGGGAAAGCAAGGGGTCATAGAGAGGTTGAGTGCCGTGCATTTGTCCAGGGTACATTACTGGAAGTGCGCAGTCGTTCAGTTTGTACAAAAAGAAGAGAAGAGATGACAGGAGGAGGACAAACAGAGAAAGGAATGGAAAGGAAAGATACAGCAGGAAGAAGACCAAAAACAGGAGAATCTCATTAATGAAATTTGGGAAATTCAGTAGTGACAAGACAAGGAGGATGAAAGACAGAATGAAGTCATAAAATAAATTCACGAAATTCAAAGGAGGGCTGATGAGTTTGTCGAAACTTTACATAATGTCTGGAACGAAATTAAGGATGCGACTTTCTCGTATTGGCCTCAATGTGACGGATCGCTGGAATCGTTTCCGTGAAACTGATACATTATATCATCTGGCTTTTCTCCTCAGGGAGTCGGCGGCGGCTATCTCGGGGGAGATTCTTATGCGTCCCTATTCATCCTTATTTCCCCGATCGAAGAACAATGTCATCACGTGGCTTGTTGGAGATTACGACCACTAAGTGATGGTGAGTGGATATGACGCAGATCCGTGTGTTTTCCCAACATATGGCCACAGCCCATTGGACGTGGCTCAGGATGCCACGTTATCGTGAGCTTTTTTCCAATATGCTGTATCTTGTTTTTCATCGACAAGGAGTTGGATAAGTTGACATCTCCCCTTTTTCTGTGGACACTCTTGTTTCGATTTAAATGTTACACGATGTAGAAGTGACAGAGGAAAGAAAGTGTTGGCACGCTAAAATTAACGCCGTATTCCTTCATATACGTGTTTATAATTTAACCCTTATGTATTTGTTGAAATGACTTCTTGTTTTATTTTAATTGATAGCTTTGGTGTGGAAAAAAATATGTTAAGATTTGACAGAGAAAGGCAGTGAAAGTTGTGTTAGACTGAAGCAGATTACGTTAGAAAAAGTTAATAGAGCACTTGCGCGAAAGGCAGAGATCCCGAGTTCGAGTCTCGGCCCGTGGATACATAAAAAAATCGGTTCAATAAAGCCTGAACGGGTGTCATCGGACGTCTGCCCCAAGCGAATTCCAGGAACAATATACAAAAAAATGAGGTCAACAAAAAAAGAAAAAGAAAAAAGGGTAACTTGTTTGATTGGTAATCAAAACGTCAACGATCCCGGGTTCGAAACCCGCCACCGCTTAAATTTTGATTAATAATCAGCATTGGTGGCCGAAGGTTCCAACCATAAGAAGTTACCCTCATTCTTCTAACGGCCTTGTCAAAGAGGGCGGAGGAGCGACAGAGGTTCAGGGCACTCTCTTGCCCTAGGGGAGGGAAGCTCCCCCTAAAGGCGGAAGAATCAGCTATGATCAACGGCATGAGGGTGCAGAAGGCCGTGGAAACTACAGCATTAAAGACATGTAACGTGTATCCAGAGGACATGTGACCTATAATTGAATAAATGTCATGATGAGCCCTCTTTTGGAAAAAGATTCCGGAACAGTTCCCCTTTCGGATCTCCGGGAGGGGACTGCCAAGGGGGAGGTGAACACGAGAAAAAGATTGAATAAGAAACGGGATATGGAATATCAGGAGAATGAACATATTAGGGAAGTTAAAAAATCTTAAAAGACAAATGCAAAGGCTCAATCTAGACATAATAGGGTCAGTGAAGTGAAATGCAAAGAAAACGAGGATTTCTGGTAAGATGAGTATAGAGTAATATCACCAGCAGCAGCAAATGATATAATGGGAGTAGGACTCGTTATGAATAGGAAGGAAGGAAGGAGGGTTGTAGGGGAAGGAGTAGAAGAAAAGGTTACAGGAGAATACGAACAATATTGGTTTGGGACAAGCAATGAGAGAGGAGACTACTTGAATTCTGTAACGAATTTCAGCTCGTAATGGCTATTACTCTGTTCAAGAATAACACGAGGAGGAGGTAGCTATACTTGGAAAATGCTGGGTGATACGGGAAGATTTCAGTTAGATTACATCATGGTCAGGCAGAGATTCCGAAATGAGATACTCTGTTGTAAGGCGTACCCAGGAGTACATACAGACTCAAACCACAATGTAATAGTGATGAAGAATAGGCTGAAGTTTAAGAGATTAGTCAGGAAGAAACAGTATCGAAAGATGTGGGATACGGAAGTACTAAGGAATGAGGAGATACGCTTGAAGTCCTCTAAGGCTATAGACACCGCAATAACGAATAGCTCAGTAAGCAGTATAGTTGAAGAGCAATAGATATTTCTAAACAGAGCAATTGCAGAAGTTGCGAAAAAAAAACATTGGTAAAAAGAAGGCAACTGCGAAGAAAACGTGGTTAACAAAAGTTAAACTTCAGTTGATCGATGAAGGAAAAAAGTACAAAGATGTTCAGGGAAATTCAGGAATACAGTAATACAAGTCCCTGAGAAATGAAATAAACGGGAAGTGCAGGGAAGCTAAGACGAAATGCCTGCACGAAAAATGTGTAGAAATTGAAAAAGAAAGAATGGTCGATAGGACTAACTCAGCATATAGGAGAGTCAAGACGACGTCCGGTGAAATTAAAAGCAAGGGAGTTAACATGAAGAACGCACCGCGAATTCCACTGCTAAATGCTGAGGAAAGAGAGCATGGGTGTAAACATTACATTGAAAGTGTCTATGAGGGGGAAGATATGTCTGACGTGATAGAAGGAGACACAGGAGTCGATTTAGAAGAGCTAGGGAATCCAATATTAGGTTCAGAACTGAAGAGAGATTTGAAGGACTTAAGGTCAAATTAGGCGGAAGGGATAACATCCCAGGAGAATTTGGAAATCATTGGGGGAAGTGGTAGCAAAACGACTATCCACGTTAGTATGCAGTATGTATGAGTTTGGCAACGTACTATTTGACTCTCGGAAAAACATCATCCACACAATTCCGAAGACGGAAAGAGCCGACTAGTAAGAGAATTATCGCAAAAATCTGCTTAACAGCTCATGCACCGAAGTTGCTGACAAGAATAATATACAGAAGAACGGAAAGAAAATTGAAGATATGTTAGATGACAATTAGTTTGGCTTTAGGAAAGCTAAAGGCACCAGAGAGGCAACGGAAGCATGGCTAAGGAAAAATCAAGACATGTTCATAGGGTCTGTCTACCCAGAAAAAGCGTTGGACAATGCAAAATGGTGCAAGATGCTCGAAATTCTGAGAAGAAACCGCAGTACACTATAGGGAGAGACGGGTAACGTACAACATGTACGAGAGTCAAGAGGTAATAATAAGAGTGGACGACCAAGAATGAAATGATCGGATTAAAAGGGTGTAAGACAATTATAATCAATCACCCTCCTCTAACATTACCTCTTTTTCTAAGAGCAACCGATACTATGTGCACTATCGATTCTTGCATAGGTTAAAATTATCTCAGCTGTTTCACTCAAAGAATTCATGTCATTTTGTATACGATGTATTATATTTCAGGCTGAAATGTATAAAAAAGATATTAGTATGTTACAATCGACATGTACTAAAAGTTAAAATCACTCTTCTTTTAAAAATAATTGAAATTACAAAATTAGTGGCATACTTAAAATTTATATTATTAATTACACAATCTAATTCTAATTATTAAATTTATTTCTAGATTGATTTATAAATTAATGGTATATTTTAGCAAAGATTCTACTTTTCTAAAGTAAGTTGAAACACTTTTGCTTTGTAAACTCTTTGGAGTAATGTGAGTACCGCAGAATATAAGGAGTGGTGCGCGTGTCTCTGATAGAAATTGACGTATTCTAAGTTTGTCACCAAAAATGTAATTATTGTTTTTTTTTAATGTGGAAAACGTAAAAACGGTGTGATGTTGAAATATGTGACAAAGAATAAAATTAAAGACTAACAGAAGCATATCTTCATCGTATATTTAGACATCAAGAACCTACAAAATCGAAATTTCAGCTGCAAGGTGAACCCCTAGACAAGACTGTGAGCCACCTACGACAACAACGAGGTAATGAAGATAATTAAAAATTTATCCTTTTGCATATCTTACGCCTCATGAAGATTTCAAAATTTGTGCAATGAATGAGAATTTTAATAGTGATGTTTAGGAGTGTAATATTACACAGTGATGTAGTCTTTCGCCCCTACTGTTCCATCTCTACATCGAAGAAGCAATTATGGAACTAAAAGAAAGGTCCAGGAGTGAGATTAAAATTCAAGGTGAAAGGATATCAATGATACGATTCGCTGATGACCTTGTTATCCATAGTGAAAATCAAGAAGAGTTACATGATCTGGTGAATGGAATTAACAATCTAATGAGTACAGAATATGGATTGAGGGTAACATCAGGATTGATGGCCACGAAGAAGAAGAAATTAAGGAATTCCGTTACCGAGGCAGCGAAATAACAATGACGGACACAGCAAGGAGGGCGTTAAAAGTAGACTAGCAATGGCAAAAAGGGCATTCCTGGCCAAAAGAATTCACCTAGTATGAAACATTGGCTTTAATTTGAGGAAGAAATTTTTGAGAATGTACTTCTGGAGCACAGCATTGTATGGTAGTGCAACATCGACTGTGGGAAAACCGGTACAGATGAGAATCAAAGCATTTGAGATGTTGTGCGACGGATGAATGTTGAAAATTAGGTGAGCTGATAAGGTATTGGAATACATCTAGCAAATAATTGAGGACGTAGGTTGCAAGTACTACTCTGAGATGAATTCGTGCAGGCCGCATCAACCCAGTTAGAAGACTGATGTTGTTGTTGTTGTGGTCTTCAGTCCAGAGACTGGTTTGATGCAGCTCTCCATACTACTCTATCCTGTGCAAGGTTCTTCATCTCCCAGTACCTACTGCAACCTACATCCTTCTGATCTGTTTAGTGTATTCATCTCTTGGTCTCCCTCTACGATTTCTACCCTCCACACTGCCCTCCAATACTAGCTTCGTGATCCCTTGATGCCTCAGAACATGTCCTACCAACCGGTCCCTTCTCCTAGTCAAGTTGTGCCACAAACTCCTCTTCTCCCCAATTCTATTCAATACCTCCTCATTACTTATGTGATCTACCCATCTAATCTTCAGCATTCTTCTGTAGCACCACATTTCGAAAGCTTCTATTCTCTTCTTGTCCAAACTATTTATCGTCCATGTTTCACTTCCATACATGGCTACACTCCATACAAACACTTTCAGAAACGACTTCCTGACACTTAAACCTATATTCGATGTTAACAAATTTCTCTTCTTCAGAAACGCTTTCCTTGCCATTGTCAGTCAACATTTTATATCCTCTCTACTTCGACCATCATCAGTTATTTTGCACTGCAAGCAGCAAAACTCCATTACTACTTTAAGTGTCTCATTTCCTAATCTAATTCCCTCAGCATCACCCGACTTAATTTGACTACATTTCATTATCCTCGTTTTGCCTCTATTAATGTTCATCTTATATCCTCCTTTCAAGACACGGTCCATTCCGTTCAGCTGCTCTTCCAGGTGCTTAGCTGTCTCTGACAGAATTACAATGTCATCGGCGAACCGCAATGTTTTTATATCTTCTCTATGGATCTTAATTCCAAATCCTAATTTTTCTTTTGTTTTCTTTACTGCTTGCTCAATATACAGATTGAATAAAATCGGGGAGAGGCTACAACCCTGTCTCACTCCCTTCCCAACCACTACTTCCGTTTCATGCCCTCGACTCTTATAACTGCCATCTGGTTTCTGTACAAATTGTAAATAGCCTTTCGCTCCCTGTATTTTACCCCTGCCACCTTCAGAATTTGAAAGAGCGTATTCTAGTCACCATTGTCAAAAGCTTTCCGTATGTCTACAAATGCTAGAAACGTAAGTTTGCCTATCCTTAATCTATTTTCTAAGATAAGTGGTAGTGTCAGTATTGCCTCACGTGTTTCAAAATTTCTACGGAATCCAAACTAATATTCCCTGAGGTCGGCTTCTACCAGTATTTCCATTCATCTGTAAAGAATTCGCGATAGTATTTTGCAGCCGTGGATTATTAAACTGATAGTTCGGTAATTTACACATCTGTCAACACCTGCTTTCTTTGGGATTGGAATTATTATATTCTTCTTGAAGTCTGAGGGTATTTCGCCTGTCTCATAAATTTTGCTCACCAGATCGTAGAGTTTTGTTAGACCTGGCTCTCCCAAGGCTGTCAGTAGTTCTAATGGAATGTTGTCTACTCCCGGGGCCTTGTTTCGATTTAGGTCTTTCACTGCTCTGTCAAACTGTTCACTCAGTGTCATATATCCTATTTCATCTTTATCTACATTCTCTTCCATTTCTATAATATTGACCTCAAGAACATCGCCCTTGTATAGATCCTCTGTATACTCCTTCCACCTTTTAGGCTTCCCTTCTTTACTTAGAACTGGGTTTCCATCTGAGTTTTGATATTCATACAAGTGGATCTCTTTTCCCCAAAGGTCTCTCTAATTTTCCTGTAGGCAGTATCTATCTTACCCCGAGTGATATGTGCCTCTACATCCTCACATTTGTCGTCTAGCCATCCCTGCTTAGCCATTTTGCACTTCCTGTCGATTTCATGTTTGAGACGTTTGTATTCCTTTTTGCCTGCTTCATTTATTACATTTTTATATTTTCTCCTCTCATCAATTAAATTCAATATTTCTTTTGTTACCCAAGGATTTCTACTAGTCCTCGTCTTTTTACCTACTTGATCCTCTGCTGCCTTTACTATTTCGTCTCTAAAAGCCACCCATTCTTCTTCTACTGTATTTTTTTCACCATTCTTATCAATCTTTCCCTAATACTCTCCCTGAAGCTCTCTACAACCTCTGGTTCTTTCAGTTTATCCAGGTCCCATCTCCTTAAATTAGCACCTTTTTGTAGTTTCTTCAGTTTTAATATACAGTTCATAACCAATAGATTGTGGTCAGAGTCTACATCTGCACCTGGAAATGTCTTAAAATTTAAAACCAGGTTCCTGAATCTCTGTCTTACCATTATATAATCTATCTGAGACCTTATAGTATCTCCAGGGTTCTTCCATGTATACAACCTCTTTTCATGTTTCTTGAACCAAGTGTTAGCCGTGATGTAAGTTATGCTCTGTGCCGAATTCTTCCAGGCGGCTTCCTCTTTCATTTCTTCCCCCTAATTCATATTCACCTACTACGTTTCCTTCTCTCCCTTTTCCTCATATCGAATTCCAGTCACTCATGACTATTAAATTTGCGCCTCCTTTCACTATCTGAATAATTACTTTTATCTCATTATACATTTCATCAATATCTTCGTGATCTGTGGAGCTAATTGGCATACAAACTTGTTCCAATGTGGTAGGCGTGGGCTTCGTATCTATCTTGGCTACAATAATGCGTTCACTATGCTGTTTGTAGTAGCTTACCCGCATTCCTTTTTTCCTATTCATTATTAAAGCTACTCCTGCATTACCCATATTTTATTTTGTGTGAGTCAGTCATATATGATAAGGATATTAACGCTTCGAATGCTGTTGCAGGCACCCATAACCATGGTGTCTGGCCAGAATGACATACGATGCGTTCACACACCTAGAAACATTTATTGAATAAAAGTCATAATACACGTGTTAACGCATATACTGATGATAAAATATTTGAAGGGAAGAAAATGTAACAAAAGCGGATAACTGGAATCCAGTGAAGAGTCGAAGGCAGATATTTCGGATACTGCACGGTCCAGTCGCATCAATGTGAGCCCTACCTGTCTTCGCCGTCATCGTGCAGTAACCACTTACAGACGGCAGGTGGCAGCTATAGAAGTGGAATACATATTGTAGGGGTGCGGAAAACGGTGCATTGGTTGCCGCAGTGCGGAAACGGAGCGATTAATCTGACATCCAAAAGGGCCGATCATTGGCTTTCAGACCAAAGGTGGAAGAATTTCCTTAATGGCTATGTTGAACGCCACCGTGTTTTAAGTACATCACGCATGGCAAAATACCGATATCCAAACCTGCATTCGAGGCATCTGTGGTGCACCACAGGTTGTACAAGATCGAGATGGCTCCACGGCTGTGGAGATGCGCAACACTAGAGCCACTAACCGTCCAGATGGAACAAAGGTCTATCAACAGTGAATCCTCAGCGAGTTTTCACCGAACTTTCTACTAAGAGGATCATGTTTTATACTCCATAGGGCAGATGGCCGGTGGTATGTACAGCGTGAAAGTCTGAAAGCAAACTTTGAAAGGGTCTAAGCCGGAGGCCATTCCATGTGTGATCTCGTCATTCTAGAAGACACAATGGATCAACCTAGTATGCGCCTGTCCTTGAAGCTAGTGAAGGCGCTCTTGTCAAAATCATGCTGGTCCGGACGTGATGTGACGTGTACCACTGCGACCCGAACAATGTACAAAGTACTGAATAACTTCATACACGTCTAGCGTAAACTACAAAACTTACAGCACAGCACCACACACCATCATCAAGAGTAGAGCAAGACAATTCAGCTGGTATCATTAGTTACTGTACCAAGAATGTGTCTTTAACGAACTTTCACAGCATCTATGACAATAGATGTAATATTTTAACTAAAAGCGAGACCAACCTACCATACAAAAGGGCAAGTCAAGACACATTGGGTGAACCACCAACATGTTAATTTACATCCTTACTTAGCCAATGAGAGGCGATTGAACCAGATGTTTAATTAAAGAAAGTTTAATCAATTTCCCATGATGTGGTGAATAATGTAGACACACTTCGTAAACAAAACTTGGATCATAAGTAGTTTATGTTTAATTACGGGTTTTGATCAAATAATTAGAATTTTTCTTAATTTCATCCATAATTTAAATTACAGAAAGTTGAATTGCAGTAATAGAAAGAGACGATCGTTTCCTATAAAATTGATGTGCCATTCATGTGCATGTCATAACAGTTTGAGGCAAGGTCAACAGAACCCAGATATTGATATTTTCTTTGGAAATGTGTAATCATTTTTATTAAAATTGTGGACGAACTACTTAACCTGTTCTTTTAATGTAATACACCATTTTAATCGGCTTTTTCACAAACTTCTACAGACGCCTCTAGCTTTAAGATTATGTTTCTATATCATAAGTATTTGAGACTGGTGATTTCTGTAACTCACTGAATTACGCCGATTCTGGGAATTTTCAGGTGTATGAAAAATTACCTTGCCAAAGGGCGCAGTCAACTCAGCGCTGGGTCGGTTGCATCGGGGCACTACGAGATGCAAGATCTATGCCTCTCTGTGTTCTAGTTTTAACTGTTCAGTTATTGCGAACTTGAGAGATTTTCGGGACTGAAGCAGTCAAACACTTAGACTAATTTCGTCATTTGTCAGTATGAACGCGATTTTTACGTTCAGGACTGGTTCAGATTTACAGTAATTTCTCTCTGTGCTGGACTGAAGCACAGAATGTTTGTTGAGCTACACACTGAATATTTTTTCTTCACTCGATAGAAAATATTCGTGAAGTGTCGGACAAAGTCGTGTTTCTTGCGAACAGCGCAAGCCATCGCTTAGAATTACCCCCCCCCCCCCCCCCCCATGACGAGTGGGACTCAAAGTCAGTTCACTGGGGAGTTTAAACATTTTACAGCAGTCAACAATTCCAGTAATTTCGTAGAGTGTTGGACAGTCGTATACTAGTGTGGTTCTGAGCAGAGAACGATTTCGGTCATTCAACTCACGCACTTTAATTAATTTTTGAGATGTTACCGATTTCATTTTAAATATTTAGTGAATTTTTTAATCACTTTATTAGGACTGATTAGACACATCGAATAGATTTTTCATCAGTTTGCCTTTTGGCATGTGTATTCAATGAATAAATGTGTTTGGCATTAAACTCTAAACTCGTTGTTGGACAACATTATTTGGTTTCCTTTAATTTACGTCTATGGTCACAAACTATTTGTTAACAGATTACCGGTTTCGGTCTTTAATGACCATCATCAGATCTGTTTAATAAAAACAAAGTCCTAATGTACTGCAGCCATAGTGGCATCGTCAAATGCTAAATGCGGAATGTCAAATACATATAAATAACATCACAAATGGCTTGGTTCAAATGGCTCTGAGCACTATGGGACTTAAATTCTGAGGTCATCAGTCCTCTAGAACTTAGAACTACTTAAACCTAAGTAAGCTAAGGACATCACACACATCCATGTCCGAGGCAGGATTCGAACCTGCGACCGTAGCGGTCGCGCGGTTCCAGAGTGTAGCACCTAGAACCGCTCGGCCACCCCAGCCGGCAATAACATCATATGCACGAGTCATGTTGTCAGTGTTTTTTTTTTAAAAAAAAGGTAGTACTTCTGAAAACATGACTCGTGCATGTGATGTTATTTATATGTATTTGACGATGCTTGTGCTGATTCCGCATTTAACATTTGACGATTCCAGTATGGCTGCAGTACATTAGGACTTTGTTTCTATGAAACAGATCTGATGATGGTCATTAAAGACCGAAACTGCTAATCTGTTAACAAAAAGTTTGTGACCATAGACGTAAATTAAAGGAAACGTATGTCCGCCCCCGGTAGCTGATTGGTCAGTGTGACAGAATGTCAATCCTAAGGGCCCGGGTTCGATTCCCGCCTGGGTCGGAGATTTTCTCCGCTCAGGGAGCGTGTTGTGTTGTCCCAATCATCACCATTTCATCCCCATCGACGCAAGTCGCCGAAGTGGAGTCAACTCGAAAGACTTGCACCCGGCGAATGGTCTACCCGTAGGTAGGCCCTAGTCACACGACATTAAGGAAAGTTATTATATATAGGGGTTACTGTTTCTTCGCGACGATGTCGCAGCTTGTGCAACATTATTTGGATGTAGTACCTATGATTTTGTGCATCAGGAACACATTTTGTTCATTATGAATATTTACTTTGCTGTTTATTATTGATAAAGATAAAGGCACGGACTCTAAACTGTATGACAGTGGCACGAAGCAAAGACAATTCCACGTATATTCTAACGTTTATTATTGTACAATAGAATACTAACGCTGAAAACATAAAAAAATCAGATTTATCATTTCAAAAATCATTTCCCTCAGCCCTTTTGATGATGTTACGAATGGGTATATAGGAAACTATAGACAGACCAGTCTAAGTCATATTAACTGCTAGAAAAAATAAATTATTGAAGAACAGAAAGGGAAAGAAAAGAATCTCACCTTTATCTACGATAATGATCAGACTTAAATGTCTCGAGGAGGATTTAATTATAACGAAAAAAAGAGTTAACAGGTATGCATTTTACAGAGACGTGTTTGTGGGTCTCAACTGAACTGAAACAGAACATGCATCTACGAAACCTTGTTAAGAATAAACATGGAAGCATGTAAAAAGAGCTCGTACAAGGATATTAAAAATGAGGTAGTCTGATAAAACGCGAAGTGAAAGCGGATTACAGTTATTAAAATTGCAGTGGCAGGAAAAAACGTAAATTTGAAGACAGTCTTAGGTAGGGAGGGGTAATTTTCTGTTGGCTGTAGCAGGGTCGTAAATATAACATGATCAGCACAAAGATGGGAAACATTCGGGAACGATTTCGAATTACTGGCGACTTGAAAAGAAGACAATGAGAAAGAAAAGGAACAGTGAGAGTGTTTTGGGAATTATGATGAATAGAACATGCAAAGACGTAAAAAGATACATTTGCGAGGCTCCTAAATGGTTTAAAAATATTCATTGACTGAGAATGAAGACAGACAGCGAGAATCAATTTGCTTGTGAAATTACTCTTTAATAAGTTAAGTGTTACATAGGCAGACACCTGTGTTAGGTATTCAGGTGTGCAGTTTCACCTAGACTGACGACCTACTATCGTCTTACGAGCATTCAGCAAGATCGTTCCCGCAGCACAGACCCTTATCATATTCCTCTGGTATGGCTATAACCATCTATGGTCACAGCGAACTGGTGTGCTGCATACAGTTTTTATCACACTAAGGCTTTTCTACACACTTTAGAAAAAGCGTGAACGCTCATGAAAAGATGAAAAAGATCTTTAAATGTTTGTAAAATGCTAGAAGGAGAGAGGTGCTTATTACAAACTAGCGGCTAGTCTTACTCAACATCTGTGTTGTCAGTGTTTCTCGAAGATAGCCTAATGTTTTGATGTCATAGGACATCATTTCTTAAAATGTATTCCATCCTACTCGAGGATTCCATAAAACTTGGGTGCCCTATTACATTTAACGAAGTAACATTAAAAACAATAAAAATTGATGTCTCTGTCATACTAAAAAACGTAATGACAGCCAACTCTCGATTCCACTTAGCTCTTTGGATAGTCAATACGAATACGACACTGATATCGAGTAAAGCTGTATTTATTGCAGGTCAGCCCATTCAAACTGTCGTAGATCATCTTAAAGCAGAGCCACACCCGTAGAACTTAATACTACTATGTCTATCGTCATTAAATGAGCCATTTTATGCTTCGTAGCCTTGATCTATATGAACGAATGTTTGTTTCTTACAGAAATCTAAAACTTCATTCCTAGCTTGATAAAATTTTGTACCCTTGACCACAAGGGAAAAGAATGTTGACCTGTCACTCACTTCTGGGCGGCGCCACGGGAGCTAGCAAGTCAGCTGCAACAGTGGAAGGCAGTTGTCGGATGCTAACGTGCCCACACGACGATTGCAGCACAAGTGGCACTCGCCGAGCAGTAGCCCTTGCATGTCAAGTCCAGCCACTTCCACACTCGCAGAGCATATATCTGTTGTATCGAGCGCAGCCGCAAACAGTGCGCCAGCAAACCAAGTGGGTGCACCAATAGGTATAAATAATCAGTAACTGTGCACAGGACCAGCTGTACAGAGCGCCTACAGGGGCGAGAGAGACACGCTGGGGGACCAAGCGACATGGGACAACACCCAGTGGATAACAATCCGGGCTTGCACTGCCGCACCTTTCGGTAGTGCGAATATCTCCTCCTCGGCCTTGCTACTGCTCCAAGGGCTCACTGCTGGCCCGCCCCAGCAGCTCGGCAGCGAAACGGCACAGCCGCCGAACATCTGTGCTCCTGGGTACACCTAGACGCCACGTGCTGAGCTGAGTTCCGCCAGCGGAGGCCGGCATCCTCTACAAGTAACTTGGCAGTCTTCAGCTCCACGGGCGCCGACGAGGTGCGACGGTGTCCCGTTATCTTGACTACACGCTGCTGTGTAATCTTCTGGTATTAGCAGTGCTTGCAAACTACTTACACTGGCTTCTGCCTCATTAGGTTGCAATGTAAACTGCGGACAGAGCCGGCTTGTCGGTTTACCAACTAATAGGATTATCGCCCCTCCACTCTCGCTGTCATCGGACTCTGTGGCCGAGCGGTTCTAGGCGCTACAGTCCGGAACCGCGCTGCCGCTACGCTCGCGGGATCGAATCCTGCCTCGGGCATGGATGTGTGTGATGTCCTTAGGTTAGTTAGGTTTAAATAGTTCTATGTTCTAGGGGACTGATGACCTCAGATGTTAAGTCCCATAGTGCCCAGAGCCATTTGAACTCTCACTGTCAAAACTTGTGAATTGCGGGCAGTCATGTACTCACGTTCGAGGAACACCTCTTTCTGGTCATCGACTCCATCTTTTCACTTTATTTACTCACTTATCATGTAGATGTAGGTGTTTGTACCACATTCCGGCTCACAATGTCCTGTATATGGTACATCGCCCATCGATACCACAAACAAGGCAATCGATTCAGCCACAGAAGTTTGAAATGATAGCGGCCGCTACAGGAAGATACAGTCGCTAGCGCCGCCCACTCACTGGACGCGGGAAGCTCCACGACAGAACCAGAAAGCAATGTATAAGATGCCGCCGATCGCGCTCCAAGAGAAAGTTTATCGGGAGCACCGTTATCGTGTGGACAGCAGATGAATGAAAATATCAGTACTAACATTAACATTGATATCTAGATCTAACTAATAACAAACAAATAATTTACAATAAATTATGTTATGAAAGTAACTTACAATGAGTTAAAACTCAACTATTTACATAAATATTTGATTGTTTTCTGTCCACAGAGTCATGGAAGAAGCCATAGATTTCATAAAAAGCGAAAGATCGCATCGACTGTTTGCAGTGGACGGATTTAAGTTTAGGTTTGACAGCGAGCTGAAGGAGGTACGCTAAGATGTGCTTGTACTAAGAAAACCTGTAATGCCTACTTGAAGTTGTTGAGTGCCGACAAAGCCATAGCCAGCATAGCCAGCAATGTCAATTATTACTATGAAAAATCAACCACCCAAGTGATGAAATGACAAACTTTGAGTAACTCATTGAATGGAAAAGCACTTGGGGAAAATTCGTGTGGGCCGAGTTAGCTGATACGTCTGAAGCTGATGAAGAATAATGATATCGAAACTCTCACGCAGGAAGACAAAAACTGCGTTCGGTGCAACAAAAATGGTGCACGATCCGCAGTCGAACCAAAATTGCCAATTAACCAACAAAAACGCTCAAAACTATTAAGCTTCGTACCCTGAAGACGAGTTGTGACGAACAGTTTTTGATGATGAGCAACGAAGTGAACGTCATTATATTTCTAACTCCTACTACTTTGAAGGTACTGAGTGAGGTATCGCAAATATATGCGGATGGTACGTTCAGGAGATGGTCATGGTATTTCACACAGTCTGTGCTGACCAGCAGGAGAGGAAGAATGTTAGGTACTGTTTTGAGAGATTGTGTTCATTTATTTACATGTGTATTATCCTCCTGGAAGAAATTTTGATGGGGAGTCCGAAGTAACACTTATCCCACAGTCGCGCTGCTTGAAATTCAAATGAACACCGATCTCATGACACGAAGTGGACGGTAAATTCGATAAATCTATTGTTTGTATATTTAAAAGTTAATTAGCCAATTAATTAAAATCCTGGGAAATGTGTTCAATTGATGAAATGTTGGTATCAGACGGGGAGGAGTTTAATAAGTGTATTTTCCTTAAGCACACAACTGACGACTGCATCCATAGCATCCTACATGAGGTATGGAACGGGGCAATAATTAATGAGTGTAGGGTTAATATTTTTCAGCAAATAATGGTGATGGAGTAGAATGGCCTGTGGATGCATTTCACAACTCGTCGGGACTACCCCCGGTGCTGGAGTTCCTCGTGTTTTTCGAAATGGCCGGTCAGTCCACAGTGCAGGAGACAACATCTTCGTATTCCACTTCTCCAGTCTAAACGAAGCAGAGGTGCTCGCCTTGGTGTATGGTGCTCGACTGTGGACGACTGAAACGAGTTTACGTCGCCTTTCTGACCACATGTGTGTGTGTGTGTGTGAACTAGTCCAAAATACCACTCTAAATAGGCAGGGAACTATTCTATAGCCGCTGCGGAAAGAATTGGCTGCTACCGATAACTTCTGAGACACTAGTACAAAGATACATGGTAAGAAGGGGCAAGACTGCAAACTATCACTGAATTGTAGGAAGGGTTGCCCCCTACAGATCTGCAAGTGAAAGAGCTGCTGAGGAGCTTGTACACAGCAGATGGTCAGAAGGGATGGGGCAGTAAACTATTACCGAAGTGTAGGAAGGCCAATACTTGCTACCACAACTGACGGAAAATGCTTCAATGCTCTAATTACGCACCAAAATTCTCGTCCAAAAATCACCACTCATAAACAAACGATCATGATGCAACAAATGCACTTCGAATTGGAAAAAATCACTGTGAGAATACAACTACCGCAAAACTGACGCCAAAAGATCACGTCAGGAGAGAGTGGGTGCACAAAGAGATCCATCTGTTGGGAGTGACATACTGCTTCTTGTCTATAGAAATCTGTCACAGATGGACAAAAGGCCCAAGAACAGGATGCTTCCTGCAATCCATTAAAAGCATTTCTCGGAAAGACTGGCCCCCAGGAAAAATAGCGAAACACTTAACCATTTGAAGAGGTTGAAAAAAATCTGCGAACTATTTGTCACGGATGAAAAACTAAACAGTGTGCGTTCGAAAGTTCTTGATATGCCTCCACTGTCTGAATGTGTTTCTCAGCTAAGTAAAAGCAATCCCAAGTGCGAAAAACATTTAATTAATACATTGACTCTCTGACTGGTAGACGTGTCAGACGCTCCACAGCTGTGTGTGTGTGTATGTGTGTGTGTGTGTGTGTCTTCTCGTATACTGTGGAGGGATGAGATTTTTGCTCTACACATGGCACAGAAATAGAAGCAGAGGGTTTTTACACAGGTCATTTGCTCCTTGTGGTGTAACACACTATGTATCTACCTGTAGTGCTACTGTTCTTAACATATCAACTGCTGTAATGTAAGCTTATTTATTTAAAAAAGAGTGACTGAATGCACAGAAATACTCATTTGCTGCATGAAGTATTACCATCGTGTATTCTTCAGGTGTGATTCTTATGCCTGCTACAATGAATATTGCACTGATGGATTGCACATCACATCATGTAAAGTGTGTAGTCTTACACTTTTAAAACAAATACTACGACCATGCAGACAGGGGATATAGGACTAAGATCAATGAAATCTCCAGCTAAATAAGTAAACTCACTCAGTGGTGCTGTTGATGGATATTCCAAGTTAGGAATCAGTTCTGCCTGTTGACTTGATTCCCACTCCATCATGTAGGGAACTGCAACAGGGAGGTGAGTTGAGTTGCAACCGGATGGTGAGTTGTGTATGGAACTGATTTCTCCTGCTGCTGCTGCCAAGATTGTCCATAAGTATATGATCATATTGCTTACCAGGTGCTGTTTGTACTACTGCAATCTGATACATGCCACAACTCACCCAGAGTATATACAATTCATCGATAAAACACAAGTACATGGAACACTGTTTGGTGTCAGATGGTTGATGTTATTCTGTTATAAACACAGCACAGTTATGCTATTTCATGCGTTGGGTTCCCAGGTGTGGACCCCACGCCCTCTCTCCCTCACTCGACCACTGACTTAATGCAAGACTGTTTAACTGTATTGAAATCTGATGATGATGATGATGAAGCCCCATACTCCTTGACAGAGCGTAGGGGACGATGTGGGAGACCCGCACCGCCATACTAGCCAAGGTCCTAGCGGAGGTGGTTTGTCATTGCCTTCCTCCGACTATTAAAATCTAACAAATAGTACTTACAGTGTCTGGATATGTGATTACGATAACCTTTTTGTCCTCTTTAGCCAAAGTACATTGTATTACCAGTTTGTGGATTGCAAAATACACCTACAGAATGGATTGTCTGTTCGACCCCATGCAAGCATGTTTCAGTGTTATAAAGTATAACAAACAGTATTTACAATGTACTTCTCTGTACTTTCACAACCATGTGGTGACAGCTAACAAATATGTTACAGAACACTTGCAACACTGTTTTTAACAACATTCTGCAAGTTGGCAGCCGCCTTGGATGCTTTCCTAGAAAAGAGAAATATATGCCTGTAAATTAACATGGATCTGCATTAAAGGATGATAGGAAGTAAATGGAATAATTGCTTGAGACAGGTTATAATGAGGTAGACAGATGATACAATCTAGAGAGACGCACATGTTGTGGTAGGTGATATATCATACATTTAAATATTTTTTTCCATTGTTCTCTCAGACTGTTTAAGTTGTGTGATATAACCTGTGTTTAGCTCAATACAATTGTGTGTTCTGGGTGTCAGATAGAGCGCTCTCTATATGCAACTGTTAACAGCAAAACCTCCCCATAACGCAGTCGCCTAAGGGCTTCCGACGCATATGGGGTGAATCATGTTTACCAAACAAATGGAAAACCAGTTTCGTCACCTTCCTCTAGACGAATGAAGATGCATGTGAAGTACTCCATTTCACTGACATATCTTGGACCCAAATCGAGTCATTAGACTCATAACTGCAGTAATTCGAAGTCAGTGACAGTGGTTTGTGAGGTACTGCAATCTCTGTGTACACATTTTCTTGATAGTTGCAGTGTTCTGTTCACTGAGTTACTGTACCATGACGCGTAATTTCACATGTGAAACACCACTGATTTACCTTTACATGTTTCCTCATACGATGCAGTTGTTTCTTGCGTTTTACATTGCTGACAATCATTTTGTAGGACTGATGCTAGTACAGCACAATTTCCAAACCCTAATCGGACGTGAACAGTGGGCGCTGCACACCTGTGTAGTGCATGTATCGCGAAGAACTTTCTTGTGTGTAGGAGGTAGCTTCATCATCTTAAAGTATGGCACAACAGTGAGTGAGATAAGATACTTGCATGTTGAATGCATGTCAGGAGTTGGAAGTATATTATCTGCTTTGGAATATTAACAGCGTTGCTTTCCAGACTAATATACTGGACCCACACTATTTTAACATTACAAGATATTTATGTGCAGAAACATGTAGCCTTACGAATGTGAATTGCTATTCTATGATCATCTCTCTCTTTCCAGTATCTTCTTGGCATGGACTCCACACACTAGGACAATACTCCAGAATTGATAGCACAAGTGATTTATGTAAAATGTTTCAAATTCCTTCCATGTGGAGCTGTATTATGCGTAAACCATACATTCTTCTTCTTCTTCTCCTCCTTCTTCTTAACCAGATGTTATATCACCACAATCCACCAATAATGAGAGTTATCTCCTCAGCATGCATGCATCTAGAGAGATCATGCATACTGTCAGAGGTGACGTAAGATTGGTACAAAACAGTATTTGCAGAATCGCAGTGGATAGATAATGGATAATGGAATGATACTACTGGTTTGTATCAAAGTGTCTGTCAGTTGTGTTTGTTAGGATCCGGTGTTATGCTATTGCCAAAACCAAACTATCGAAGTATATTGATTAAGTGGAGTTCAGCTCATTCTGTTATTCCAGGAGACATCGAATGTAGTGGGTATAGCGCCTTCCTACTTCTAGTCAGATCCAGATTACGTCAGAGACAATGTTGCAGATAGGATTGATTAACGACGCAGGAACAGTTACAAGATGCATCTAGACTTTCGCTCAGGATCTTTTATGAAGTGTTTCAGCTAATGAATGTAGATTTTTCACCTCCTCTCTGCTGCTGGTTATTTCTCATACTATGAAACAGTATTTGTGTCATGTGGTGTAGGCAGTGTAACATGTTTCACGATATGTCCACTTGTATGTAGCACTTGGTAACTAACGGAAGTAATGATTTACCAATGATACAGAAATTGAAAACCGTGCTGCAGTGTCAATGGCTAGTAGCATCACGAGATCGACGCGATGGGACGCTTAGTTGACATGGCAAGTCGTCTAGAGCAGTGATCTGGAAGTCGAGTAGCTGGGTACAAAGAATTGAAATTACAGAAAACCTGGTTAAATTGCGAAAATTGATTGAAAGTACGTCTGATCGAGAAAAATAGGACAAAAATTGTCATTATAGAGCTCCGAAATCAGCAGTCTGCATAGTCATCATTGACAACAGTATTGTAGACTGAGTTCGCAGTTTTATTCAGTTGCATGTTACGAAACAACGAAGAGTAAGCAGATGAGAACTGCAGCTTGCTGTCTGGTGTAAAAATGACTATATCTTATTTCTGACAAGTGGATAAAAAATGTGAAAGCCGCTGTTCTGTACTGATATTTGTGCGTCTGAAATGTATGTAATACACACATACATGACGATTCATTTACAAGGCTTCCACAGACACTAAATTTCAGTGCATGGAGGCTAGCAGAGCATGCCTGCTATGGGAGACTGCTGGAAGTGGACTGTGGCAGCAGGGGTCGTCAGTGTCAGCATATTAAATAGCGACTACCTGCAGCAACCTCAGCTGCTGTCGACCACAGCGCTTGCACTCTGGTGAGAGCTACCTGTTCTCATTGATAGACACAGACGAGTGTAGTAATATGCTGTTGGCCATTCCTCTCCAGGAGAACTGTCTTTGCCATTTCGCTCTTGTTCCACGGTTTGGCACTTCCTGGAATTACATTTGATTTACGCAGACCTAGAACAGTATATCATTGCCAACCCAACACTAACGAAATCAGAACACTCGCAGTGGACAGTTCTCTTTCTCTTCCGTCAGCAACATGTTCGATCAGGCCTGGAAAAACAGTATTCCCACCTGCAGGGAGAGGAGAAGGTCGGATGACAGGAGATAGGAGGGAGGTAAGACTGGTTCTAAGTTGTTTAGTGTGTATCCACACACTGAGCTGAAGACACATACATGCACTGTTCTGGTGGAAAGCTATATCTTTCATTTTCTTTTTTTTTTATGCTTGTGTGATGTTACTACAGTCTTTCGTCTTGCTGTAGGACCAAGGCCAAAATTTACTCATGGCATAATATAGCCATTATTATTGCGCTTTTTAAATAGTTGCTTGCTTATAAGAGCATTATGTCTCATGGACTACTCACAAGAAAAACATGTCAATCCATCCCGGAATTTTCATGTTCACTCCAGTTTCGTTATCACATTGTTGTTCGGTCCTACCATCAATACGTTATTGCTGAAGTCTTCTAATCACCATTGCGTGTGGAACTTGCTTGAGGACTGTTGGGTGCTGTTAAGTACTTATTTTGTATTATATTCAATACAAGATTCAGTGTTATTGGTACAGTATTCGTTATAGCAAGTACTTATTTTACTGGAGATTTCATTGATTTTAGTATACCATCTATTTTCATCGCACAGTATTCGTTCTAAAAGTGTAAGACTACACTCTTTGCACTATTTGAGGTGAGATTATCGGTAGAGTATTTGTTGAAGCCAGCATAAGAAACACGCCTGAAGAATACACCATGATTTAGTCAGACACTTTTTTTAAGTATATGAGCTGATATTAGAGCTGCTGAGCTGTTAAGAACAGTTTCACCTTAGGCAGACAAGCAGTCTGTCACTCCCAAGGGGCAGATTACATGTGTAGAAACCCTCTGCGTCTATTCTTGCGCCATCTGTACAGCAGGAATCTCGTCCATCCGCAGTACATGAGAAGACACACACACACACACACACACACACACACACACACACACACACAAATACACACATATATAACTGTGGAGATGCCGAGACCTGTCTTACGTCTGTTTTATTTGGATGTTTGTCTTCTGTGACATTGATTTTACTTATCCCAGGACCACTTTTGGACAGCGATGCCACATCCAGAACGTTTGAAACCACATTGCTGTTGACTTTGAGTTCTTCATCCGTGATGAATAGCCAGGAGTATCGCTGTTCTTTCTGGGGGCCTGTCAGTCCGCAAAATACGACAGCTTCCAGGAAGCGCCCTGTTCTGGATTCTTTTGCCCACCTGTGACTGATTTCTGCTGATCAGGAACTGTATATCAACTGCCAGCACATGGGCCTCGAAGTGCATCATCGGCCACTGGTAACACATGGCTGGAAAACCGTTATTCCTACCTATGGAGGGAGGAGGTAGAAGGTGAGGTAAGACCGATTTTAAGCTGCTTAGTCTACGAGATAAACAAACGTGCAGCTGTGTTCACTGTCTCCTGATGTGATCCTCTGGGATCGGGTTTTTAGGTGGTTGTGTTATCACAATGATTTTTCTCAATTCCTAGTGCATGTGTTGCATTATGCCAACAGTAAAATTCGGGGGCAGTGGTGTTATGGTGTGGTCGTGTTTTTCATGGAGGGGGCTTCTATCTCTTGTTGTTTAACGTAGAACTATCCCAGCACAGGCCAACATTGATATTTTGAGGACCTTCTTGCTTCCCGCTGCTGAAGAGCAATCCGGGAAAGGCGATTGCATCTTTCAACACGATCGAGCACCTGTTCATAATGAACGGAGTGTGGCGGAATGGTTACACGACACTAACATCTCTGTAATGGAATGTCCTGCACAGAGTACTGATCTGAATCCTATAGAACGCCTTTGGAATGTTTTCGAACGCCAACTTCGCGCCAGGTCTCACCGACCGACATCTATACCTCTCCTGAGTCGAGCAATCCGTGAAGAATGGGCCACCATTCTCCAAGAAACCTTCCAGCACCTGATTGAACGTACGCACGCGAGAGTGGAACCTGTCATCAACGCTATGGGTGAGCCAACACCATACTGAATTCCAGCTTTACTTACGGAGGGCGCCACGAACTTGTAAGTCATTTTCAGTCAGGTGTCCGGATACTTTTGATCAGATAGTGTACAAGCTCCTCTGCAGCTATTTCACTTGCAGATCTGTAGGAGGCAACTCTTCCTACACTTCATTGATAGTTTGCTGCCTCGTCCCTTCTTCCCATGTATCTTTCTACAAATGTCTCAGTAGCTATATACTTGTAGATCGGTCGGAGCCAGTTCTTTCCGTAGCGGCTACAGGACAGTTCCTCGCTCATTTAGAGTGGTATTTTGGACTAGAGCGCACAGAAAATTTGGACTCGCATTCGGGAGGACGACGGTTCAATCCCGCGTCCGGCCATCCTGATTTAGGTTTTCCGTGATTTCCCTAAATCGCTCCAGGCAAATGCCGGGATGGTTCCTTTCAAAGGGCACGGCCGACTTCCTTCCCCATCCTTCCCTAATCCGATGAGACCGATGACCTCGCTGTCTGGTCTCCTTCCCCAAACCAACCAACCAACCAACGCACAGAAAATTGAACATACACACACATGTGTGTGAGTGGTCAGAAAGACGAAGAAAACTCGTTTCAATCGTCCTCAGTCGAGCACCATAGACCATGGCGAGCACCTCTGGTTCATTTAGTCTGGAGTAGTGGAATAGGAGGAAATTGACTCCTGCACTGTGGACGACCGGCCATTTCAAAAAACATGAAGAACTCCGGCACCGGGGGTGGTCCTGACGAGTTGTCAAATGCATCCACAGGCCATCCTGCTCCATCACCACTATTTGCTGAAAAATATTTCCCCTATACTCGTCAGTTATTGCCCTGTTCTATTCTTCATGCAGTATGCTATGGATGCAGTCGTCAGCTGTGTGCTTGCAGATAATACACTTATTAAACTCTTCCCCGTCTGATACCAACATCTCATCAATTGAACACATTTCCCAGCATTTTAATTAATTAATTTAACTAACCTTTAAATATACAAGCAATAGATTTCTCGAATTTACCGTCCACTTCGTGTCATGAGATCAATGTCTTCACAAGAGTATTTTTCTGTCATCCCACTAATTTTAAGCACTGGTGTTCGTTTGAATTTCATGCAGCGCGACTGTGGGGTAAATGTCAGGTCGGATTCCCTATCAAATATAAGGAATTTCTTCCAGTAGGATAATACACATTTTTTCATTTTTTTGTAAATAATCCGTTTACAGAATAATGCATTAAAAGGTACTACAGACGTAACTCGCTAGTTCGACAATAAAGGGGATATTAAAAAGGGTTTTCAATTTCAGGAAGATTATGGTGCGTTTTCCTAGTGCTTAGGTCTTATAGTGTAGGATTGTATTTATAGCAATAATTTCGACGTATCTGACAAACACTTCAGTGCTATCACCGTCTTTGTGTCACAAATAATAGAAATTTAAGAAAACATATTCTTGTTCCGTTTATGAATTTCCATTTTTCGATAATAGTTCAGTGGCTGCATTGTCATAATTTTCTTGCGGTGCACTACTGTTAAGTACTTTTGGCCCTTTTTTCTTTAATTAAACATGTAGGGGCCTGTTAATTTAGGGCATTCAGTTGTTTGATGAATAATGGTACCGCTTAGGAAAACGGCACGAAGGGGTGGAAAGGTACTTTTGCTGTACTGGGTATGTATGACTGGGGGCCTCATTCAATGTGATGAAGAGGTGCTTTGAGTAGACACTGGCGAGCAGGGCGCAACTGGGGGTTGTGCTGCATGTTGGAACATACGATACTGTCGTCTGAGCCCTGAGGTCATACAGTGACTGGCAGAGAAAAATGTGGAAACCAGCACTGCTCGCAGAGTTTCAACGAAACTCACTGGCTACTGCATTCTTCGCAGAACTGTATGTTCCCCCAACGTCTGAGTCGAGTGGAAGGCTTGAACCAGAGGCTCCTAAGGTTCTGTGATAATCTAGGCTGTGAACTCGTAGACTTGAACTTAGCATCCTCCTAAGTGGGTCAAGTGTGCGCTATACATCAGAGGCTGCTACCCAGATATCTGTGTGTAGTATGCACATGATGTTGCTTTTTGTGTTTTCTACGCGTTGAAAGCTGGTTAAACACGAACATTGGTAGAAGTGGAATTTTGCAGAAAGCTTAAGTATAAACTTAAAGTATAGGTTAATGGTAATTAAGGTGGTGTACTTGTTGCAGTTCACAGGAAATTCGGCCGCGGTGGCCGTGCGGTTCTAGGCACTCCAGTCCGGAACCACGCGACTGCTACGGTCGCATGTTCGAATCCTGCCTCGGGCATGGATGTGTGTGATGTCCTTAGGTTAGTTAGGTTTAAGTAGTTCTAAGTTCTAGGGGACTGATGACCTCAGATGTTAAGTCCCATAGTGCTCAGAGCCACAGGAAATTCCATCCACCGAGACAGAAACTGAAGCGGCATGCGATTGTTTGGGCAAAACTCAGTGTGAATGGTGGACATAAATTTCCTAACGCACCACTGGACTCGCCTCCAAATACAACTGAAAACTTTAAGAAGACCTTACTTCGCTAGTATGTGAGTTCACCAATCATACTGTCACCATCGTGAAATACTAAACTTACCCAACAATCAATGTCGGTAATAGAAAGATTTGTTAGCGGTGGATGTGACAAGACATCCTGTGAAAAATTTCTGACTGCTTTCTCTGAAAAATTCTTAGAACACATACAGTGGCGAAAAAAATCGCCGCATCAAGAGTTTCGGGACATAAACGAAAGTTAGTGCACTGCTTGTACATCTGAAGAATGATGTCAATCCAAATGCCTCGACAGTCGCATAGGAGCGGCACTATCAGCGCCACTATGAGGATGCAAATCAGGGTTGCTTCAACTACACGCTTTAACGGTCGTCAGCGTTAGTTACCTTTGAGATCCGGCGTGATGAGTTGATGTTATTCAAATATGCCCTAAATAAGTTATTAATCGGTAATTAATTTTGTTAGTTCATCTCCTATTCAGTTAAAAAACATTGATTAAAAACATGCGTCAAAACACTCAGGTGCTGTATAACCTCTTCAAATAAAGCCCCTCTCGATATGACTCCGTTCTCTTCTTATGGCAAAGACGCCATTATCAACACTCCACTGGGTTTGAACGAGGCTGTATTGCAGGGCTATGAGAAGCTGGATGCTCCCTTCTCGACACTGCACGAGGATTTGGCAATAATGCAGCCACTGTACATGATGGCTGCCAGCGGTGGCCACGAGAAGGTACGGTCGCAAGAAAAAAAGGGCCTTAACGACGAAGTGGTACTACCAAGAGGGAAGACCATCGCGTTTGGCGTATGGCTTTGGCGCATCGTACTGCATCTACAGTAGGAATTTGAGCAGCACTTGGTTCCACAGCGACACAATGAACTTTTACAAATCGGTTACTTTAAGGGCAGCTCCGAGCCAGAGTTGTTGAGTTTCCCGATCTAAGTTGGTTCTGCTTCGATGCCATTGATGGCCGTTTGTACATTAGGAGGAGGCCAGTTGAGTGCCTATAACCAACGTGTCTCAATGGCAGACATACTCGATTGAGACCTCCAGCTATTGTCTGGTTTGCGATTTCATATCACAGCAGGAGCGCTCTCGTGGTTATCCCATGCACCATGACATCAAATTTGTACGGTAGTCTGGTGATTCGATCTGTTGTACTGCCATTCATGAACACTATTCCAGGAGGCGTTTTCCAAACGATGTCGCCCTCCGACATACTGCTGTTGTAACCCAACATGCTCTATAGAGTGTCGACGTGTTTCTTGGCCTGCTCGATCACCTGATCTGTCTCCAATCAAAAACACATGGGACATCGTCAGACGACAACTCTAGCATCATCCTCAAACAGAATTATGCGTCTGCGTATTGACCGATCGAGTTATGGAACACCACCCAACAAACTAACGTCCGGCACATGTAATATACAATGCATACACGTTTGTATGCTTGCCTTCAACATTCTAGCTGCTATACTGGCTATTAATGTTCCAGCATTTCATAATTGCAATATCTCATCTCGCGCTTACATTAACCTGTTATATTGCAGACTTTATCACTTAAATATTTTACCTAGACGCCGGCCGAGTTGGCCGAGCGGTTCTAGGCGCTTCAGTGTGGAACCGCGCTGCTGCTACGGTCGCAGGTTGGAATCCTGCCTCGGGCATGGATGTGTGTGATGACCTTAGGTTAGTTAGGTTTAAGTAGTTCTAAGTTGTAGGGGGCTGATCACCTCAGATGTTAAGTCCCATAGTGCTGATAGCCATTTGAACCATTTTGTTACCTAGACAAATGTATTCCCGACATTTCATTATTCTGCATTAATTATTTTTGGTGTTGCGATTTTTTTTTATCAGCGTAGTTCTAAAGCCCATTCGTGATGGAAATATAGTGGATTTAATGGAAGCAAAGAAAGGTGACCTCTCTGAGGATATCCACGTTGAAATTGATATAAGTGACCGGTGACGATGAACTTGATATTGTGTACTCAGTGAAACAGTTCATGATGGCAGGTACTCTATTGTCGTATACGGTCATTGTAAAGATACGTCTAAAGAATCGGAGAGTACAGCGTGAAAAGCTAAATATAAAGCTATAGGTAGACAGATGTTGAATGAAGCAAATTTAGCTGTCAAGTGTGAATTGCATAAGAACTTCAATGACTGCCATAGCAGAATAGTATCAAAACATCTCTCACAAAACCCTAAGGAAATCTGGTCACATTTCAAGGCTTTTATATCGTAGTGGAGCAAAGTACTCTTTGGATAAGATATTATCTTTGACCTTAGCGCTGCCCAAAAGTAGCGGCAAAGTTTCGGCGAGGAATGTGGCGGGATGCTCTGTCAACATACGCAGAACACACACAACTACGGCAGAACACACACACACACACACACACACACACACACACACACACACACGGGAGTGCGCGCGCGCGCGGAGTTTGCTCTCCCACTCACAGCTTCCTATTTTACAGCCATAAGAAAATGAAACAGCCAATCAAGAGAGCTTCCAACACTAAGGATGGGCAGGGAATATGATACCATTCTCTTGCAGCATACTCCTCCAATGCACGTATTTTGCTTGTCTGCATGCTGTCGGGTCCTTGCACGTGTACTCTCTCAAAGCTAGTACATGATATAATCTATGCATCTGTATACATCTATGAAGGAGTTGGACTTTCTGTCCTCCATGGAGGTTCAAACAGGCACTGTAGATGTTGAGTACAAGAAAACTCAGAGATGTGTACCAAGCGAGGTGGCACAGTTGTTAGCAAAAGAGATTTGCTTTCGGGAGGGTCATACAGACTTATGTTTTCCGTCATCTTCCACTGAGGCTGATTTCCTTCTACTTGCTTTTGTTATCTGAGCTTGTGCTCCATCTCTAATAACAGCGCTATCGCCGGGACCTTAAATTCTAATATTCTGATTTCTTTTGTGTCTGGTTCAATACAGGGTGATTTTGTTCACCGCGTACAAACTCAGGGATTGATCGATGACAGGATATGGAACAAAAAATATCTAATGAACTTAAGTCCGTAAGTCATGGCTCCCGTACTACAGATCATTTATTCAATCATGTTTTGTTAAAGAGACTGCAGTCTAAATCGCGCTGTACCATGCAGCCAGAGTTCCAGAATTCATGATTTTCTCCTAGAAGGTGGTACTGTTCCATCTTAAGTCATGCCCAAGCGCACTCTGATGTTACAGTAGTTCGTAATGTTGTGTGCGATTCACTTCTCTTGCTGAATCACCTTGTAGTGGATGTGATACAGCGTTTTACACAAAGGTTCCATATTCGAATCATTCACTAATGCCCTCTTAAGTTAATTATAATTAAAATTTTATGTATAAATGTGTCACTTTTACTTATGTCCACATTCGCCATATCAATACCTACAGTAAGAGCTCTGAGGCTGGATATGTGGTTTCCAAAGGTTGTTATGTTTAATTGCTCCTTTGTTACGTTTTTGAGTAGGTGGTCAATGCGTGTCGTGTATCTGTAGTAAGTCTTTCATGTTCTGAGTTTTTATGGTTATAGTTATGTCGCTGTACTATGTCGATAGAATGCAAATAATTAAGGGCATTATTTAATGAGTCAACGCTGATGTCCCCAACAAACAGCATATGTTTTCTGTACGCTGATGTCTTCTCCAGCAAGTCCTCCAGACAATTAAAAAAGATTCAGTGCTGTTCCCTAATGACCTATGTAGAGCTGCTATAAATAGTCTGTGTGCCCTAGTTTTAAATCTAGTGCCGCAACCTCAAGTACCCTCTCGGTATGCTACTTGACTTTTTCCCATGCTAAATAATTTCTGCTGTAAATGCCTATCTCCCCACCTTTTGTGTCTTTCTACAGAATGATTTTATGAGTTAGTAATTATTTAGCTTGTATCCATAAATTTTTTTCTTCCTTGCAGCACAGTACACTTGCATGATCAAATGTGGCTTAGTTGCATTAGGAACATGCCCAAATGTTCTGTTTTACACATATATAGATAGATAGATACATACATACATACATTAATAGTTGTTCCATAGATAATGAGTACAACATTTCGTAATGATGTGGAACGTGTCAGTTTAACATAAGTTTTCTGCACACAAAACAATTTTCTTTCTTTCTTTTACAGCTGCTACTTCATACATAAAAAGTCATCTATTGAGTATAAGGAGTTGCCATTCTGAAATTCTTTTATTTTGTTTCCAATTGTTGGTTGGCTTTCTGTCAGACTTTTAATGCTATTTGGCAAATGAGCAAAGATGTAGCTATGCACTTCGCTGTTATTTTTGAATTGGTATGGGTTAGTAACAACAAATTTCATAAGTGAAATGTCTGCATTTTGAAGGTGCTTGGATATCGCGACTTTCCTAAATAAATGTCTGGAAGGTGATCTTGCATGGGCTGCAGCTTTCAGTCTGATTACACCCATTTGTGCAATGAATGCTTTTTCCCTTAGAGATGAATTACCCTAACTTATGATGCCATATGAAAGCAGTGAATGAAAATAGGCATGGTACACTAATTTAGTGATACGTTCATCCCAATAAACTTGGAGTGAGCCTAATAGCACAAGTAGCTGAACCTATCCACTTTAGTAGATCATCGATGTGTTTCTTCCAATTCAATTTCTCATCAATACACACACACACAGAGAGAGAGAGAGAGAGATTTTGATTCTGCCTTAGCAGCAGACTTATGTTCGTGGTCTATATTTATCAATAGTGTTATGCTACTTACTGTACAGAATTGTATATACTGTGTTTTCTCAAAATTTAGTGAGAGTCCATATGCTGAGAACCACGTAATAATTTTCTGAAAGGCCATAATTACAATATCCTCAGCTGATTCTTGTTTGTTGGGTATGATAACTATACTTGTGTAATCAGCAAAAAGAAATAGCTTTGCATCTCCATGGATATAGAGTGGCAAGTCATTAATAAATACTAAGAACAAGGGACTCAAGCCTGAACTTTTGGAACACCATTGGTGACATCTCCCCAGTTAGAGGACTGCTGATGAATTTTGCAGGCTATCTGCACTGTTAATTTCAACATTCTGTACTCATCCAGTTAAATATGAATTAAACCATTTGTGCACTGTTCCACTCATCCCACATTACGTAAACTTATCTTGAAGAATTTCATGATTCACGCAATGAAAAGCCTTTGAGAGATCACAAAATTTCCCAATGGGTGATGTTCGGTTATTCAACGCATTTAATATTAGATCAGTGAAAGCATGTATAGCAATTCCGTTGAAAAGCCTCTCTGAAAACCAAATTGACATTTTCTTAGTACTTCATTATTGCAAATATGTGATGCTACTCTCGAATACATTCTTTTTTCAGAAATTTTGGATAAGGCTGTCAGAAGTGAAATTGGGTGGTAGTTAGCATCAGATCCATCCCCTTTTTTACGCAACGATTTAACAATAGCGTATTTCAGTCTATCTGGAAAAATGCTCTGTTTCAGTGAGCTATTACATACGTGGCTGAGAATCCAACTTATCTATTGCGAACAACCTTTTAGTAATCTGTTGTAAATGCCATCAATTCCATGTGCGCTTTTACTTTTGAGTGAATTTATTATTTTCCTAATTTCAGAAGGAGAGCTGGGATGAATTTAAGTTTTACCAAATTGCGTAGGCGTTGCCTCTTCCATATGTTGCCTTGAATTTTCTAATGAATAGCTGGATCCTATTTTCTAGACAACACTTAAAACTGATTATTAAAAATGTTTTCTAATTCTGAGTTCTTGTTAACAGACTTTTCATTGAGTTTGATAGAAATACAGTCTTCCTGTGCTCTCTGTTGTCCTGTTTCCCTTTCAACAATATTCAAACTTGTTTTAATTTTATTATTAGATGTGCTAATCTCACACATAATGTACTTACTTCTGGACTTTTTCTTAACTTCTTATAATACAGTGTAGTAGTTTTAATGATGTTTCACTGTTTCTAAATCATTACTCCTCCTAGCTATAAGATACATTTCCCTTTTCTGTTTGCAAGGTATTTTTGTCCTTTTAGTAAGCCATGGCTTTCTAGATGGTTTCTTACAACTATGTTTCACTGTTTTCTTATGGAGACTGTTTTCAGATATACTCACAAAGGTATCAAGAAATAGGTTAAATTCTAAATTAGCTTTAGGTTCCCTGAACAACTCATCCCAGTCTTAATGTTCCAAGCTCTCCCTAGAATTTTCAAATTTTAAATTGTTAACTGAATGCACTATTTTGGTGGACTGTTTTGCATTACTGTATGGAGATATGTCTTACACTGTAACTAGCTGTTCATCATAATCAGACAGTTAATTCTTAACAAGAAAAGTTTTTATTGGATTAAATTTATATTCATCTATAGAAACATTGTCTATTAGTGTGCTGCTTTCCTGTACCACCCAAGTAGCAAAATCAATAACTGACGTTAAACTGAAAGAACCAAGTAATACTACAAGCTCAAACTCTCTATCGGACTCTTTCAGAAAATCTACATTGAAATCCCGACAGACAGTAATTTGCTTCCCTCTGTCTGACAGACAGCACAACAAAGAATCCAAGTTTTTCAAAAAGAGCAGTAAATTTCCCAATGGGGACCTATACATGGTTACAATTATAAAAGTACCAGTATTTAGTTAAAGCTCACAAGCACATGCTTCTATATGTTGCTCTACAGAAAATTTTATAGTTTCGAAATTTTTCTCACTGTGACCGATTTTAACATGTACGGAAACTCCTCCTCTCTCCATAGTGTCTCTACTTACATCCATATCTACATATACCATTACCATACATGTGATTGTATGATGATCAGACAGGTGTAGTACATCTAGTCCACTTTCAGTTTTTAAATCTTCTAAACAAAGAAGAAGTTCATCTACTTTGTTTTTTAATCTCCTGATATTCTGATGCAATATACTAACATTAATTTTTCATTGTGCTTTTATGAGAAATTTTTGATATAATAACATTATTTTTCACTGTACTGTTGTGAGAATCGTGTGATATTTTAACATCTCTAGTACCTGCGTGACTGAGCTTATCATTAAGCTTAATTTCTATCAATGTTGGATGAATCGACACTGATCTTAGTTAAAAAAAAAAAACAACAACAACAACACTCCCATGAGTTTCACTGCCACCCCCTAAAGATTGTGCTGTCATCCCACGCAATTTACACTCCTCTTTCCTACTGAGATGTACGCCAGAACCGACATTCCCAGGGTTGCAATCACGCTGTACTGATAGGGGTGGCCTAGGAAAACATTTCAGGTGCCACGAAAAGGCCACAGGCGATGCCATAAAAGGCATCAAAGAAACCATCCTCTCTTGAGACTTGATCTCCTCGCAATTCGCGGTCTAAAACACAGTTCGCAGTTTTGTGAGCAACAGAAGGACGTTCTTGACAAAATTTGACGCTGCTGTCACCCTTCGGTCGATTCAGCCTTTTTCTAAGGACATCGTAGGGCTGCAATATCATTGAACATGGCGCTGTGGCAGGTTTTCCCTGTAGATGGAGTTAAACCACTAGGCACTTTTCAAAACCATTACGATGTTTACACGTGATCAGAAGAAGCAAATTGTGTTAATGGCCTCCTGTTTCATACTCTCCTGTGGTTTGATCACACAGGTGCGGCGTTCGGGGGGTTGGGGGAGGGGAGGGGAAGGGTGCGACATTGACATGTGTGAATAAAATTGTAAAATGGCAAAGGGTCTCACTAAGATCCACCAATTTGGCAACATCGTCGGTGCCCCATACGCACTTTTGTTGGATACTTTACAAGTGCTTCTGTACAGAGACAGCCATTCACTGATTCCTAGTCGCTGGAGTGACAGACATCCCTTTCGATACCCCTTAGATTTCCCATGCGCCAAGCAGGCGCTGGTTTAGCGATGTACTACCACTCATCTGTTTGTGTGTCGAATTAGTTGCCTATCACACCGATGCCTAGAAATCAGTGAGCGCCTGTCTGTCTGCAGGGTCTGCCAAAAGATCCAATCATATTCCCATAGAAAATGTATGGTATTATTTATACGAGCGGGCAAAATGTAGCAATCAACATCCCTGCACGTTGTGGCTCGTTACAGGATTCTATTTCCTATGAGTGGCTTCAGCTGAATACGGCATACCTAGAGAAAATTGTGGACTCTGTTCATCGTCGAATAGAGCCTGTAGACGATATTATATGCTATGAGCGGATGTCACCCATGGAAATGTGATATTTGACCGTTTTGGTATAAGGCAAGTTTGTACCCAATAGCTGATTGAAATTTTGATATACCAAACACGACAAAACAGGCTAATCCACGCATGCACCTGTGCAGTATTAAATTTCAAGTGCAAAACTTATAAATAATACACTCTGGGACCACAAAAAAAGAAAAAAGAAAACGCACATGTAACAATTTTTCGTATGGGCCATAAGTCAATATATGTTATGTCCATGTACAGACAAACAAATTGTGTTCAGGAAAATTGGCTGATGTAGTCAAGAGAAAGAGCTTCAGCATGTCAATAACGCGTTGGTCTATCTCTGGCCCGTACACAAGCAGTTTTTGGCTTGCCATTGATTGATCGCGTTGCTGGATGTCCTCCTGAGCGATGTCGTGCAAAATTCTGCCTAACTGGCCCGTTAGGTCGTCAAAATTTCGAGTTCGTTGGAGGGCCCTGCCCATAAAGCCTCAAACGTTCTCAGTTTGGGTGGTATCCGGTGACCTTACTGGCGAAGGTAGTATTTAGCAAGCACATAGACATACGCTAGAAATTCTCACCTTGTGCGGGTGGGCGTTACCTTGCCAAATGTAATCCCCGGATGGTTTGGCATGAGGGCCAACAAAACGTGGCGTAGGACGTCGTCAACATTCCACTGCGCTGTAACAGTGCCGCGAATGTGACAACCAGAGGGATTCTGCTATGGAATGAAATGGCATCCCAGAACACCACTCCTGGATGTCGGGTTGTACGGCGGACGATGGCCAGGCTGGTATCCCTCCACTTCCTGAGGAGTCTCCAGACACATCTTCGCCGGATATCGGGGCTCCGTACGAAACGGGACTCATCACTGAAGACAATTCTACTCCGGACAATGTGTCTGGAGGTCGAGTGTGCCCGAAACCACTGCAGACGAACTTGTTAGTGTACAGAGGCCAATGGCAGTCGGTTCAACGGGCACCGTGAGCTCACCCCTCCCCCCCTTTCCGTGACCCGCCTTCTAATGATCCTTGTGTTCACAGAAGCACCAATTGCACTTCGGATGGATAATAAAGCTGATATGGGATTATATGTGCCTCTTTGACGATTGCTAGGTCGTCACGTTCTCTCGTCTCTCTACGTCGACTGCTTCCTTCTTGACGCTGTGTTCCGCCATGGGTCACCCATTCCTGCCAACATCGTGCAATAATGGTATTGCTCCTATTCAAATATCGAGCGATTCGCCAATTACTCCAAGTGGCTTCTTTGAGCCCAACAATACGTCGCCTCTCAGATGCTGAAATCTATATTGTTCACGTGCCTGTCTGCGAAGCATACTTACTGTCCAACTGAGTACACGGAATGATATTCTCATAGACTTCATTCCCCTTATTAATATCCTCGCCAGTTGCGCAGTGAAACTGCGCTGCGGCGCCACACATTAATTCATCAGCCACCAAAGTTAACAATTTTGCATTTTCCAACAAGATCTCCATGCATATCTATTTGTGACTAATTTGCAAATTTGTATAGCTCCTTCGAGGTGCTTTGGTTTTTTTTAAATTTTTTTTTAACTACATATTGGCTCAGAGCCACTTCCACTAGTAACGCTACTTCGAATGATGTGTTAAACAAGAAAAAATTTTCTCATTATAGAAATTAGTTTCTTATTGGAATACTTCTGGTTTAATGAAATTGCTATAAGATGAAAGTGTTTACAGACCGGCAATATAAATATTAACACACCAAGGTTAATTAGGTGAAAGCAACAATAACTAGCCAAACGACATACCCGCGTCTCTGCAAGATACCACCTCTACAATGACGGCGACACTCCCGAATGGAAACGAGGCTGCCAAACTCAACTACATAGCCTCAGCAATTGCCAATTTTGAGGCTCAGGCACCTCGTAAGCCAATATAATTAAAAGATCGATGATGACTGCAATGCCCGAAGGTATCTCGAAACCAGCACCATCCGTATTACAAGGGAAAAGAACTTATCTTGTGCTCGAAGACAGCTGGTAGCGAGGGGTCAGCTAAAGCTTACCCATCTAGGGACTGTGTGACGAAGGGGACGGGGGAGGGGTGGGTCCGGCCACAGCATAGAGGAAACACGCTATCCCTCCGGCTCAGGAAACACCATCAGTTCACAGTTTAAGATAGCCTGTTAACAAACAGCCAAGGCGAGTATCGACTCAGGTAAAACAAACAATAGCCATAGTTCAGGGAACCAACTGGTGATGAAATAAGAAATCGCAATGATCGCAACAGACCTATAGGTATCAATAAGAAAATAACAGTAAACACATCAAAATCCAAAAGTTAACTGACGTTCATGAATCGAAGCTGAAGCTTGTTGGTTTCAAACACGGCCCAACATTCAGCACAGCGAAACTGGCTTCAACTCTCTCATTGGCATGCCACGTCCCGGGGCTAGCAGGCTGGCTGGGCTACGCATGAAGACGTCAGCCACGGACTCAAATCTGCCCACAAATGTGCCCAGCAACGGCTCACTGGACTCCGTGCCCAAGAGGCCAGCACAAGTGCCCGCCTTACTCGTTGGGCCGACTTCTCACGTCATCCACCTCACTCATTTATCACTCCCCAAGTCCCACCCCACAACACGCCCAATAGCCAACAACAACCTCGAGCAAGGATCTTAGTGGCCTCAGAGCAGAGGGACGTCACACGACAGATCGAGTTAGTGGCGCCAGGAATTCGAAAGACGACGCCAGAAGCCCGACCACAGCTCAGCCTCCCACTCTTAAACCTCTGGACCCAGGTCCAGTCTGTAGAAGAGGAAGGGAAAGGTTAATTAACGGGCTTAAGTTGATTAAGATGCACCCTGTGTACCTTACCAGTGGCCAGATGCTTGACAAGCAAGTTGACAGGTCCTAGAATTTAGATGCTAGGGCATGGGCCTATGAAAGAAGTGAACTTCACGAGGTTGGCACCACCCCTCACCTGACCTGCACAGTTCATCACAGAAATCTCATCTCCTACCTTGCCCTGGAAGGGGCGTCCATTCCTATTATATCGCCTTGCCTGGCGGTGGTGGGTTAGTGTAATGTTGTTCCTGGCCTGTTCCCAATTTTCCCTAAGATCTTTAGGAGTAATTGACAAAGGTAGGAGGTCGTTGCTATCCAACAAGTTGAATAGAAAGAAGAAAGCGGCAGTAACTGCCTTGCATGCTTCTTGCTGTGCAGTGTTAAATGCAAAATTGAGCCAAGGCAAGGTGGTATCCCACTTACTCGGAGACTTACGATGGTAAATGATCAAAGCTGACTTATGGTTACGATTTACTTTCTCGGCAAAAGATGCCGGGGGATAATATGGCGTGGTGGTTAAGTGTTTAACAACGTTACGAGAGCAAGACTGCTTAAACTGAACGGAAACAACTGCCAGAGCGTTAACGGTAACAAGAGCCTTAGGGGGCCCAACCAGCTGAAGATGGTCAGATGTGCAATGGTAATGGCCGCCGTCACCCCATGACTAGGAATTAACCATACAAATCTGAAAAACGCGTCATCAACCACCATAATATACCGGTTCCCCTTCTTGCTGCGAGGAAGACGCAATACGTAATGGATAAAGAGTTAGTCCATAGGGTCCTTCTCGCGGTCGGGTCGTACAACCCCTACGCAGGAATATTACTGGGTTTAGCCTTCTTACAGGTTTCACACTCACCCACTAATCGCCTGATATCCTTATACAATGTGTCCCAAGTGAGGTGAGCCTTAACCTTTTCCAAGGTTTTATAAGAGGCTCAGTTGTCCTTCCACTAAAGAATTATCAAAATAGTAGGAAACGGGAGGCACTAGCTCCTGAGGCAATAAAAAATTTTAATTGCGTGGCTTCGTTAACGCGTTTACATAGTATACCACTTCTGATGGAGTAGTCGCTAGCCTCACCACCAGATAAGAGTTGCTTTCTTAATGAACCCCACAAAGGATCTTGATTGTGTTTGGTTTTAAGGTCCACGAACAATAGGGGAATTTCAGCTGAAACGGCACTCATAGCTGTGTTAGACTCACTAACGCTCTTATTCGCGACAGACCCTTTATCCTGAAACTTGCAACTAAGGGCGTCGGCGACTTGGTTGTCTGATTCTTTTATGTGTCGCACCTTGAAATGAAACGCCGAGATGAGGACCGGCCACCGGGCAATCCAAGCAGTTTTCCTGGGTCGAGCCAATACCCAACTTAGAGCGTGATTATCCGTCGCGAGATCAAACTCCCTATGCTCAAGATAGAACTGAAACTTCTCTAAGGCGAAAAGAACAGCTAACACCTCGCACCCACAAACAGAATAATTCATCTCGGGACCAGAGAACCTTCTAGACGAGAAAAATAATAGGCGTCTTATATCTTGATCTTCCTGCATAACACTGCAGCGATACCGGCATTAGAGGAATCAGAATGAGCGATAAATCTTTTGCCGATATCCGGGATGGCTGAGATCGGCGGGTTGGTGATAGCAGTCTTGAAGGCTTCAAAAGCCGCCTGTGGTTGCTCACGCCAGACAGACTCGAAGTCAGCCACGGAGTCAAATCTGCCCACAAATATGCCCAGTAACCACTCGCGGGACTCCGTGTCCAAGACGCCTGAGCAAGTGCTCGCATTACTTGCTGGGTGGACCTCTCACACCGTCTCCCTCGCTCTGTTATCACTCCCCAGTCCCCACGCCACAAAACACTCCGTCCCCATCAACAACCTCGAACAAAGATCTTAGTGGCCTCAAACCAGATGGATATCACACGACAGGTCAAGATAGTGGCGTCAGGAATCCGAAAGACGACACCAGCAACACCGCCATAGCTCAACTGGATACCCATTCGAAATCACAGAAGAATATCTTAAGATAGTCTACCATTCCCAAAAATCTCATGAGACAGATTTAATGGAGGAGCTTAAAGTTTTTGTACACCACAAACAGCAAGGAGAAGAAATTCTCAGTGATTCATAGTAAACAAATGTACTTGAAAAAAGAATAAATTCTCCAAACGCGTTGTGATAAGCATGAAAAAATAAGTAATTCTTGTGGTTTTCATAATGTAAATCTTCAGTTCGACCAATCGGCTGTGAGCGGGCAGTGTTAAGTAGTGAACGTGTGGGCATAACGCAACATCGTTGCCGTGTCACAAATCACAATGTAGCAACATTTCTAAATCATGTTTTCAAGAGGTTCTCCAGAATGTTTTGAAGTAGAAAGAAGTGTGTGCAAACCCTCTCCAACACCCGTTGATTCCTGAACAAAAAGAATTATGCTTGGATGCCTGCTTCGACTCCATTCATATGCAAAACATGGGCAGTTCTTTCCTGGAAAAACTCGTGACGTGGCTTGGTGCTACCAATAAGAACCTACCACAAAGCGACAAAATGCAAAAATCCACATCAAGGGTGAACTCTTTGACGAAATAACCAACACTGAACGCGATGTGACGCTTGAGTTGAACAACATCCGAAAGAAAGACATTTCCGACTGATTGTATGGAAGTTTTTTCGTTGTAATCGAGCGAGTGGAGTCTGTGTAGAACACTTGATGCATTTAAAGCATCATCTCATCTTTTCTCTATCTTTTCTCAATTCAGTCTCGAATCTTTTTGGGTTGACTGCGTATATCTTTTGGAGTATTTGTCAATTAGATTTTTAATTTTATGATAGTTCATAACAGTTCACAAAGAGTGTTCCGACTCGATATCATCTGTAAATTTAAATTCAGTGATATACTAATTTCTGAACACATTCAAATGCTCCTCGCCTCTTGTGTACTGTCTGAAACGCTTCAAAACTCGCGTGAGAAGAAAATTTTTATCCGTGAGAAGTGCTGCAGATTTATTTCTCTTAACACAACTCTCAGACAGACTTACAGTAAGGTTAAATCACATAACTGTGGCGATAAAATAATTGGCTCACGGTTATCCCTTCACTGATCGAACTCTGTGCATTAGTGTCCACTGACATTCTTACGACCGAGGTCGAGCATGTAGGACACACCTCGACAGTGTACTAGAGTAATGTCCTCTGTTAACGAGTGCATTACTTACGAAATGCCTCATTTTGCCCACGAAGGTCCCTTGGCACTGAATGAGATGTCACAAAAGGTGTATTGCGATAATGAACTAAGTATTTCAGGACCCATCTTCTATATTTTTCATTTTTTTTATGTGAGAAATACATCACTGACACTATCTCAGTATTTTTGGTAAATGCTCCATCGATCAATGAGGGATGATTTCAGAATATCTTACTCACCAGTGAACCCTTTAAGGAATCCCAGTAGACCTTGGACCTGTAACAAAATAGTATAGTATGACAGACAATGAAGAGACTGGCATTCTCACGTCTTTTATTAATATTATTTAATACCCAATATAAACCTGCCGAAGGATAAATATGCAGCTGCCATAAGTCATCCGTCTGACATTAAAAAAAATCTCAATTACTTTACTCGATAGTGGAATGGAAAGAAAATATGGCTATGAAACAATATCTTTCACCAGAATGTTCAACTGTAATCATTGCCAAACTGGTAAAGCTTAGTTAGGAAAACAACAGCCACAAATATCGGTGTGAGATAGGCTAGTGCAGAATTCCGAGAAAGGACGCATACAACACACTGTAAAACGTTGCCAGTGACTTATATAACAATTGTATTGCGTCCAGTTAATAAATTAGTTTCAACATTATTATGGAAGTTGCCAGATTACCCTTATTTATCGGAGTGAGTCGTATATCTATCGGTGATCTAATGCACATTTCGAGCATCCACTGCAAGCTGGCACTGCACACGCTGAAAAATTCGAGATAGCAACTGTGGTAAATTTAAAAATACAAGAAGGCGTTAGTGAGAAATTTAAAAATTGCACGACAGTGTCTGCAGGGAATTTTTAAAAATGTAAGGAAGCATCCAAACCCAGCACAGTATTTCGTCAGTCATTAAAATGAAACAGCCCATCATTGCCCAGTTATTTACCAGCCATAGACATGAAATCACAGTGTAGTATTTTACTAACATTTAAAGCGAAACAGCCTATCGTTACATAGCCACGTTGATCAAAACTATCTGAACAATTTGAACTATTGAACCGTGTTCAAAAATATCCAAATGACTGTAATTATTTTTCAAAATACATAAAGGTAATCACAATGCTACACTATTTCCTGATAAAATAATTACTTAAGTTCCACCTGATTTGCATAAATTGGTGTCGCATTGAAAAGTATTTGAACAACTTGTATTATATTATATACCTGTATTAGTTATCAAAAAACGGAAACACACACACACTCATCTGAGAAAGATATTATGCTCACATTTTCAGACTTGAGTGCAGCAGGTGGCTGGACAAGTGAGAGAGAAGACCTCGGCTAGCTTAGCATTAGGCATCACATATGCCTGAAAAAACTTGGTTAACTCACCAACAGCAACAGTGAGGTGTCATAATGTATGACATGTTCGCTGATTAGCCAGGAAGTCAGCAGCTTACGTCACATATGTGCCTCCTGTTCTGGATATCTCTCACCTGTGAGCAATCACTGTCATGGAGGACCCACATACACTCCTGGAAATGGAAAAAAGAACACATTGACACCGGTGTGTCAGACCCACCATACTTGCTCCGGACACTGCGAGAGGGCTGTACAAGCAATGATCACACGCACGGCACAGCGGACACACCAGGAACCGCGGTGTTGGCCGTCGAATGGCGCTAGCTGCGCAGCATTTGTGCACCGCCGCCGTCGGTGTCAGTCAGTTTGCCGTGGCATACGGAGCTCCATCGCAGTCTTTAACACTGGTAGCATGCCGCGACAGCGTGGACGTGAACCGTATGTGCAGTTGACGGACTTTGAGCGAGGGCGTATAGTGGGCATGCGGGAGGCCGTGTGGACGTACCGCCGAATTGCTCAACACGTGGGGCGTGAGGTCTCCACAGTACATCGATGTTGTCGCCAGTGGTCGGCGGAAGGTGCACGTGCCCGTCGACCTGGGACCGGACCGCAGCGACGCACGGATGCACGCCAAGACCGTAGGATCCTACGCAGTGCCGTAGGGGACCGCACCGCCACTTCCCAGCAAATTAGGGACACTGTTGCTCCTGGGGTATCGGCGAGGACCATTCGCAACCGTCTCCATGAAGCTGGACTACGGTCCCGCACACCGTTAGGCCGTCTTCCGCTCACGCCCCAACATCGTGCAGCCCGCCTCCCGTGGTGTCGCGACAGGCGTGAATGGAGGGACGAATGGAGACGTGTCGTCTTCAGCTATGAGAGTCGCTTCTGCCTTGGTGCCAATGATGGTCGTATGCGTGTTTGGCGCCGTGCAGGTGAGCGCCACAATCAGGACTGCATACGACCGAGGCACACAGGGCCAACACCCGGCATCATGGAGTGGGGAGCGATCTCCTACACTGGTCGTACACCACTGGTGATCGTCGAGGGGACACTGAATAGTGCACGGTACATCCAAACCGTCATCGAACCCATCGTTCTACCATTCCTAGACCGGCAAGGGAACTTGCTGTTCCAACAGGACAATGCACGTCCGCATGTATCCCGTGCCACCCAACGTGCTCTAGAAGGTGTAAGTCAACTACCCTGGCCAGCAAGATCTCCGGATCTGTCCCCCATTGAGCATGTTTGTGACTGGATGAAGCGTCGTCTCACGCGGTCTGCACGTCCAGCACGAACGTTGGTCCAACTGAGGCGCCAGGTGGAAATGGCATGGCAAGCCGTTCCACAGGACTACATCCAGCATCTCTACGATCGTCTCCATGGGAGAATAGCAGCCTGCATTGCTGCGAAAGGTGGATATACACTGTACTAGTGCCGACATTGTGCATGCTCTGTTGCCTGTGTCTATGTGCCTGTGGTTCTGTCAGTGTGATCATGTGATGTATCTGACCCCAGGAATGTGTCAATAAAGTTTCCCCTTCCTGGGACAATGAATTCACGGTGTTCTTATTTCAATTTCCAGGAGTGTATTTTATATTATACTTTTAACAACTTCAAGATGGAGAATGTGTACTGCTATTCATTCACTTTATTTTCGGCAGATATCATAAAGTTCAAGCAATAAATACTACTTCTCAGTGTTCGTCTTCAATATATGTTACTAATTATTATGTGAATTATTCCCTTCCGATTTTAAAGTAAGCAATAAAGCTCATCGCCCTGCCAATTTATCCAAATTATTGCAATGGGCAAATTGATTTGTGCAGACGATTTATTGGGGACTGCCCTCCAGATGTGAGCACTAAATGCATTTCAGTTCTATCCAGTGCCAATAGGTGAGTCATTATCTCTCAATAATGATCCGCCTCTCTTACCTACCGGAGGCTTCACGAAATCGATATATTATCGCCTCTGGCACGTGGAAGAAATAGCTTCTTTGCTTATAAGAACTGATAGCCCTGGTAATTTTACCATAATTTTGAAAATCCTGTATAGCATAATTGTTTTTGGGGATTTTCATTTAAATCAAGATTGTAGAATCCTCTTAGTTCCTGGGTGTCTTACACTTTGAGTTACTAAACCATCTTCATCACTGGCTACCTGTGAATCATCTGTCATCCACACTCTGATAGTTGAAATATAATACCATATACAGTATCATGCATTTTCTCTATTCGTTTACCAAAGAAGATGCTATCTCTCTACTTCTTGCCTCTGCTTTAATTTTATTTTATGACTCTTCATCTTCTTCACCATCATCATTATCATCATCATCATCACCATCTTCATTGTCATATTCATCATTTTCTTCTTCTCATCCTCTCAAATGTCTTCTTTCTGCTTTCTTAAATTTTTTTGTCTTTATTTTAATCTTTCTCCATTTTCTCCTTTCTGAGTGGTTGTCTTTTTTTGTTTTTTGTTTTTGCATTTCAACATAGGACTTTCAGCTTTTAAGATTAATTTTGAGTCCGATATAATCCTGTAGCACGTTGATAACTGCAGCTCAAACAGCAACTGAACTGATCATGAGGGAAGGTTTTCAGTTTGTCAGTTTGTACCTCAATATTGATGACATGTTGCGGATTATGTTAAATATAAATATAGTTATTGAAATTAATATGATAACATCTGTTACTTAACACTAGAGCAGGAAAGTTTCTGACGGTCCTGAAATGATGGAAGGAGGTTTTTCAAGTGCATGTTAATATCTACCTTTTCTTGAGCTACAAAAATAATTATTTAACACAATAACTAATACATTACTTACTTATTTCAACAAAGGATATCTTACTGAATTACCGTTGCACATGCTGACACATTTCCTGAACTGTAGACCCACATAGTAATAACCTTACAGGCACATTTAGCATACGATTATATGGCCCATAATATGTTGGCATGTGTTCTACAGACCGCTATGTGGTACATTTTACCCAAGTCATTGGAATCTGTTAGATACACTCAATAACAGTGCCTGCTGTTTTGTGTGCACATTTTCTGCACACAGCCTTGGCATTTTACACAGTTGTCGCTCGTCCTGTGGTCTTTACGAGGGCTGAGGTGGCACTTCTGCTTTGTTTATGATTTTTGTATTTATCATCTTCTCTTGTCTCTTCTCCTTCCTGCTCTTTCGTTCCATTCAGTTTATCTGGCAGCTGATGTATGAATTTCTTTTTTCTTTGTTAATGCTTGTTACTATTTCATATATAACTCATCTATTTATTGCCACTATACATAAGATATAGAAGACATACGTCGGCAGTCTCCTGGATGGAAACTTTGTAGCATAATTTACTAGTCGGATTGGCCACCCCTTACTTTGTTCAGCGTTAGAATGTTATTGGTTCAGGTCTTCCTTTAATCGTTTGTTTATTGCAACTTCAGCTTGCAGTGTACTGAACTGGACCTAAAAATTAAATATTTTATTTGAAGCCATGCAACTGCACTCGTTGAGTCACGCTGCAGTGGCCATGCCCCCTATCAGCACGAGGTGAGGATAGCACGTGGCGTATGGCCAACTGTTGGCCAGTTGGCCTGATATTTGCATCCAGGAATGCTGACGGCAGGAGCTCGCTCAGCAGTGCGTCCCAGCAGGATGTTTCACCTCTGCTTGCGAGATGAGTCAGCAGCATGGAATACTGCCATAATAGGCTACTTGCAGAGGATGGCAGCACTCAGTGGTGGATCTCACTCCTGTGTCTGTTGGCTTCAGTGCACCTGTACCAGAACAGACGGTTGAGTATGAGTACTGGTCTGGTCTCGATCTGCAGCCCACCATGACAGAAGTCTGACTGCTGCAAGAGTGAGCCTAGAGATGGCCCACAGTGGAGAGACCCCAAGCCCAGCAAGGAGGATTTCTGATGGTGGCTATGGGAGGGGTCTGAACTCTTGGCGAACGCTTATTGTCGCATATTGCTTCAGCACCTGGTGTAGCCCTCTTGTCGCAGTAGGCACTGCTGGATTCCTGATACCTCTGCTATGATTGATTTATATATGGGTTAGGAGCTCACTTGATGTGCTAGTGTCCTGCTGTCTGTCATGTTTGGAACAACAAATCCATCGCCCAGCAATGTAGAAATTGCTAGGCTCGTTCTACAAGGGACTCTTTTTCCTGCTGCATCGACAAAATTGTGGTTCTTGGCCTGACTCGCCTTGCAACGCTTGAACAGCCCTGTTGATGCATGTGGCATACCTAAACCCTAGCGCCTGTCAGCTACTTATGGCTTCTTCAACTGCTGTGTCTGAGATGCTGTTTTCCACAGCAACATGCAACATTTTGTGGCGGCGCTCCAATACCTCCCTGCTTCAGGCGACCTGACCCCCAGGTCTCTACCTTGGACCAGTCTGCAACAAAACTCAGCATATCTGGAAAACAACGTACAATATTTACAATTTTTCCTCTTAAGTACTAGGTGTCGTAACCCACAAGGTGTAGAGGCTGAAAATTTACTCTATTGCCTGAAGACCAGTGGCTCCTAGTTGACATAGTCTCTACAGTTCTCACAAATCTTCTCTTAAAACTTCTAGGTTCTATATTGTGTTTTCAGTTTTAAGAGCCCAATAGTTTCTCAAAAAATCTTGCAACACTGCTTACAACTGCAATCTCTCCATGTCTCAGTTAACCTCGACCAAGGTCCCACGACCTGGTAAGCAGTGGTTTGGATGTTAAATCCTAGGAAACATATTTCTCACTAATTATATTTCTCACTACTATATTTTACTTTTGACTTTCAACTAAGAAAGAGACTGAAAACCTCTTCGCCGCAATTTTTGTCCATTGGTGGTCCTTTTAACCTGTTGTTTTGGAATATCATTCAGGACTTCATTCCTCTGATAAGTTCTGCTTAAGTTTCTCTAGGAAACATATTCGCCTACCTATCCTGACACACGAACCACAAACAATAGCACTGCTGGCAGTTTGTCGACAAGTTGGCCCACCTAGGTCCCACAATAGTTCTAATACAGACTGGGTTCCTCTCAAAATGCTTGGCTTTCTGGTAGCCTGTTCCCAAGAAGCAACTTTTTGGTTCCTAGTGGCTTTATATGATAGTAATGAAGCCTTAATGCTTTTATCCGTACTTTAAACGAACTGCCCCGTAAGACAGGCGAACCTTGTGACAGTAATCCACTGGCGAGGGCTTCCCTTTGTTCCTTAAGGTTCCACTGCGCGCGGCCGAAGGTCAATTTTGGAATGATATTCGAACAGGAAGCTTACTGTCTGGTTTCGCTCGTACTCTTCACCTATATTACACCCATCGTGCCCAGCAAAATGCAGCTGAGTAGTAAACAGCTTGTGATGCACTTCAGCAGCTTGCTCTGCGACGTTGAGACATAAAAGTCTGAGCTACTATAACATTCCAAACATTAGGCATGCACTCCTCAAAATATTCCACCTAATCGGTCCGATGACTCGCTTTACAGACACGTCTCCTCTTTATTTTCCTAAGCTCACCCTGATTTTAAGGAAGAGCATGCGTCTGTACCGTTTCTTCCAAACATCTGCAACAAAACTATCAACATCAACAGCTTCTTGTGTATCCCCCGTAGTACACAAATTAACAGCCGGCCGGTGTGGCCGTGCGGTTCTAAGCGTTTCAGTTTGGAACCGCGTGGCCGCTACGGTCGCAGTTTCGAATCCTGCCTCGGGCATGGATGTGTTTGATGTCCTTAGGTTACTTAGGTTTAAGTAGTTCTAAATTCTAGGGGACTGATGACCTCAGAAGTTAGGTCCCATAGTGCTCAGAACCATTTGAACCACAAATTATCATACTCGTCGGCAGCTCTATTCTGCACGATACGAAACGCAATGTGACATGTACTTCTCTGAATATCTGGCCTACGTTCCACAGTCTGTCACCAACACGCATCATCACGCAGTGAAGAACATAATACTGCCCATAAATCACCCATGCTGCTGTCCACACACTTATTCACTCCCCTACAGCATACACTTTCATTGACTGGCACTACTGCTACTTCAGACTGCACAATTCCACATTATATTGGATTGATATTTCTACCTTAATCCCCTTAATGTTAACAAAGATAGTCCTCCGTGGACTGAGCACTCTCGCAGGAATTTGCACAACGCCCGTAACATGTTCATTAATTATCTTCACTTTCTCATTCAAGACATGGTCCCATCGGTACTAAAATTGTGTCCCACCCCTCAGATAGTTAACAGGATTAACTATACAAGATGTAGTTGAAAACAAGGAAACTAGACACAGGCCTGTTCTCTTCCCTTTTAAGTTTTTCACTCTTCCTCCTCTCTGCTTCCTCTCTTTTCCCCCTTTCCTCCTTACCTCTTCCTGTGTTTCTTCAGATCTCCTAAGCAAATCCTCTTCATGTTACCAAGAATTGGAAAAAGCTGATCCTTCTCCCTAGGCCAAAGTGCTTCCAGTCTCCTACACAGTTTTACATTGTTCGCTCATATCTTACATGTACACAACAGTTTTCTATACTTCCTCCTGTGGTTCGAAAATCTCACTCTATGTGTTACCGTCCATGACATGATTACGTTCACCCTTTAAAGACACAAACAACTTAAAAATACTACTTTCGCAATACTTCTCACTAGCTTACATTCTTACATATTGAGCAGTATTCTTTGATCACAAGTGGTACCCGTTAACACACATTTCTCACAATTCTCAACTCTGGCGCCGTGAAAGCTCTTATCAATAGATGCAACAAAACATAATAAAATTATAAAGAAGACTCATAACCACAACACTGACATAATATCTTTTACTGCAGTTAAATTACTGTTCCTAAGTCACTGCTCATTACTGCTTTACCCACTGAAATCAGTGAATACTCCGTCACAGCACTCGGGTTCACATTTTGAATCGCCACGGGTGATTACACCTTACATACTCCTAGATAATAACCCACACGTCTTGCACATGATAACACACATTCCGAAACAAAATTCTTATTTACACATTGAGACGAGGGGCTTCATATCCCCCTAAGTTGGTAAGAGGCTGTAGGGGACATACAGCATCAGACAATGAGTCATGGTTGTCGCATCCCAGATGCACTCTGATCCAGTAGCTACCTACAGTTAGTTACGACTATGGCCGAAAACTGTCGGAATCTGACTATCAAAGTATCAAGTAGTTAAAACATATTTTGGAAACAAAACTATATTGATTGTGATTACTATCACTGTAATTAATTAATGATAATTTGTTTATTAATGTGAACGAAAGTGTGGAAGGAAAGTAAGACATTAAATGAATATTGTTATGTCTGTTAGCTAAATAGACGTTAGAGTGAGAACTGTGATTGTAGATAGAAAGTGAATTAAACTCTCAGAGAAATTTTGGGAAGTACTAGTAGCCAGTTTATGAGACTGCGAAACAAAGAAACATTTTACGATTATTCTGTCATTTAAACAGGGAGTTATTTGTCATTTGTGAACTTAAGATTAGCACTGGCTTGGTAGGGTTTTTTGTATCATACAAGTGCCAATATAGCGAAGGTTTAATTTAAAAAATACGTTTCAATCAATAGTTTAGTTAACCTTATACTGAAAACCATTTGTTGCACCCTTTGAATTCCTGTAAAGCAACTGGTGGTAATACAACTTTTTCAGTAGAGGAACATCATTCGTTTCTGACAGGGAAGGCACAGGGAACGGACTGCAGAACAAGAAATCACTGCAAAGAAAGTGAACATTATTTCTGTAGAACGAGAACAAAAAAAAGCGCATCATTGCAACACCCACAGAACACTGTGATTACTCGCCACAACTGTACTTATCAATACAATTGCACATTTGAATCCCACGATGGAATAAAGATATAAACAAAAAGACTGCAGTCACTCCATCGCAAGTTGACTTAACTTCCACCCTGCAGTAGTAGAGTCATTTTATTCTCCAGATAACAGTTGTGGGCGTTGTCGATCCAACTTCTGACACCAACTGAAGTGGACCCAGCGTGAAGGGGCACTGTGCAGGGTTGGGCTGCAGCGCTAAGTCATGGCGAGGATGCAGGCCGGTGCCTGCTCAGACAGACAACATCAAAAATCAAATATTTTGTTAAAACTCACGCTAGTTCACTCGTAGCATCACCTGCAGCGCCCACGTCGCCTCTCGTCACTTGTCAAGAATGATGTGTGGCGTCAGCTGTTGGCCAGAAGCCTGTGACGTCTGTATCCAGGAATGTTGATACCAAGAGCTCGCTCAGCGGTGTTAAAGTTAGACACTGTACGACTGCTCGTGAGGGGCACCACCAGTGCAGAAGACTGCTGGAACACGTACAGGGATGACTACCTCCTATTATGGTTCTTGCGGCTGAAGATGACGATGTGTGACACCAGCGTGCCCACATCAGTACAGCAGTGTGAGAGGCTCCACTGCTGTGGTCTTAGTTTGTTGTCCTCCTGGTCAGGAGTCTGGCTGCTGCTGGAGTGAGGCTGGAGATGCACTACCTTTCATTTAGGAGGACTTGGTGCTAGAAGATGATGTGGCAGTGGAGGCCCGAAATCATAACGACAGCTTGCTGCACCGTATGCACTGTCTCACTTCAATGCTTGTCATAGCTCTATCGTCGTAGTAGGTACTGTTGGACTGCTGATCACTCTGCTAGGTTGTATGGATTAGGAGCTCACTTGCTGTGCTGATGTGCATGTTGACACTTTAGCACCTGGCAGCTGCTTATGACTCCCTCAACTGCTGTGGATGAGCTGCTGGTTTCTGCTGTAATACAAAAAAATAAAAAAATAAAAAAAAAAGATAGTGGCGGGGCCACAATAGCAGGAGAATAACATTTTTATTCTTGTTCCCTTCGTATACTATCATGGTGCAGTCTGCGCAGTCGCCCTGGCATAGGATGGTCGTGCAGTGTATTCAGAATTTCGCTTCTTTACCTTACTGTAGACTTTGTTCATTGTGCCAAGTAATAACTTTCCTTTTCCTCGAACCTCTTGGCAAGTTGAAGAAACACGAAGAAGGTTTTGTCATAACGATTATTTCTTGATTTAGAAGTGGCTACAGAAGATGCTGGACACTATAATCTCCGATTGGTTGCTTCTCTCTATGCCTATCTTCTTTTCCACTGTATGGGAAACCATTAAATATACATCGGCAGCAGTCCGTATTTTGAGACTGTACTTGTCGTGCTTGTTGGGCATGAACTGAATGAATCTACATCTCGCTGTGCTTGGTATTAATTGCTCGTCTACGGTTAAATTTTCTAGGTGTGTAAGAAGGAATATCGCTCCCCATGAAATTTCGCACATATCATATAGAAAAACGCATTTTTCGGGTGATTCTTTTTGTTGATTTTTCATAGAAATAGAGAAATTTGTGAAGCTCCTGAAATCAGTACCTTAGCATAACGCGCTTGTTGAAAGTAGTCATGCGACCAAAGATCATCTATAGCTGTGCCTTATACAGTTTGAACTAATGACACTCCTAGAATATGAGACAGCTATCCATTTTTCCAGTTTCTCAAGTGACATGGTTAAATCATTATTTTTTAATACACTCCACATGTTTGATTCTGTGTATTTGTGCACCAGAAACCGATTTCCTCTGTCAAAAATAAGGCAGAAACCACTGCTGGCAGATTCATCCACGGCTTGGCAAACGCAAGTAGTGGTAGCCTCCCTACCCTTTAGAACGTTCACAGACGATCTCCTTCCAGCAGATGAAAAACTGGCGATCTCCCACACGGTTCCGTTCCTAGTGACTATCTCTGTAAATGTTGACTTTAAACTGGGCCTGCTTTGATGGATTAGGTGAGGACTGACGTACAGCAATATCTGAATCCTCCTCCACTAATCCCCTTCGCGCTCATCTGTATTTTCACTTGCCTCTGGTACAAAATCCTCATCTTTATCGGTGAAGTAAATTACTGATTCAACAGTGGAATTCTATACCAGAGAGAATTGTTCATCAAAATGTCCACACTGACGATACATGTTCGAAAACATCGTTCATGGACAAAGGTTGACATGAATGACATTACATAAACTTTGGTACATATGAATGTGCACATGCTAAGATGCAACGATCAGCTGCAACAACTCTGAATGACTATTGATTGTTGCCACTTCATTGTGGGATTATTTACGTATATTCGGAAGATAAAAGTTGCAGCAGCGTTCTACCATTCAACATATATCGAATAATATGTCCAAGGAAATATAAAAATTTGGTAAATCGTAATACATCATTGTAAAGTTAAGAAAAAGTAGTCATATGACTTTTTCAAGAAAATATAAACTACTGGATATGATATTAAAGGAAAACGTGTCACAGCAGTCATATTGACCCCTTCGCCATTTTAATGGCAAATCTCATCTTTTCTTCTAACTAAAATGTTGCGTGCATGCTCACTCAGAGCTAGCTTACACACTTCGTGCATTCAGAGTTGTATCGGGATTAACGTGGTTACTGAACATGTGCCTCAAATAACATTCGTCCTGATTGAAGAGGATAACTACATTAACACCGTCTTTAATTAATTGTTTCATAATTTTGCTGTATGTCTGACACAGATAAAAGCTGTCTGTATCATAATGATGAACCACAGAAAGGCATGACTTCATATGATCTTGGTTATAACAAGCAATATCGTCAAAAGTAAAAACGAAAACGCCAACACTTCATTGGGCGATATTAGATCCTCTTTATTTGAAAATGTGAAATATCCAGTATCATTCAAGTTTTCAGATCTTCTTCTAGCAATTTACACTTTTATTTTTAAAGTGATGAGAAAGATACCCATATGGTCTTAACCCAGATACTATTTTCATGAAGGAGAAAGTTAATCACATTCGTTATCCACAGTCATAAAAATCAGATATAACGCACCTAATTGTATCTGGAGTAGTTCACCATGTTTGAAATTTTGTGGTTGTCGGAAAGACACAAAGCCGAACGGGGTCTGACTGAAACAGCATGGCGAAGAATGAAAGTAAAAGATGCTACGCCAGTAAAAAATCGGAAGTTGTACAATGACTCATGCAATGAAAGATAAATTTAAAATGGCCGTGGGTATGAAAAAAATGGAGAAGAGAATGTAAGAAAAAAATAATAGAAACAGTTAAAACGTGTCTAAAATATGTCAAACCAATCAATATCGCATGGCAGCTGTGTAAACTGCTTGTAAAACTATTTTAAATATTGCTCCAAAAGCAAAATGTCTTGACAGAGACCGTATAATATCTGTCCCCAAAACAAGTGGTATGTTATCTATCACTCCCATATTTGCTGCATTACTAGCTGAAGATGTAGGGGGGATTTCTAAGGCTCTTAGTCATTAAAAAGCTACCCTGTTAAGGGTAAATGAGATGCCTAAACGTAATCCTACAATGGAAGCAATAGCTCTTCATGAAAGGAATGACCTGTATTTAGAACCATGAGCGATAAAAAGATATAATGTATATTTGAAGAAAAAGACCGAAGTTCTTAAGCAGTTTTCCAAGAACAGCGCTTACTTATATTGACTTAGAATATTATGTTACAATAACTGAAAATACCACATTTTCATGGTGTGTTTGCGAGAGATATTTTACCTAAAACGACAAAAGATTGAGAGTATGATTGTTAACCTCCACACCGGAAATGAGCCTGGTTCACGTTGAGTATCTTTCAAGAAGAAGGGTGATGTGTATTACTTCGACAGCTTCAGCAGTTGACCACCTTCTCTATAAATCCGGAGGAGTGCCCTCCACTGTT